>NC_090651.1:150730483-150952983 GCF_040937935.1 Hyperolius riggenbachi | reverse complement strand
AGGAAGTCCTCCCATTCCTCTTCATCAACATCCACCCCCAAAGTAGTCCATTTAGATTAAACACAGGCTATGACTGGGGAGGAGACCTGGTAAATGAAAATGGAGTAGTGGTTCCATATATGGTGTCTGACAGGGCCATCTTTAATACTTTCCAGAACTAGTGAGGTACCAATAGAGGGGATACCCTGTGGAAACTAAGCAGAGATTGCATGTTGGAGTTGGATGTACGTAAAGCAGAATCTTTTAGGAAGAGAGTATCGGACAGCCATATCTTCAAAGGGAATCAGTTTAGAGATTTGCACAATTTGGCCCAGGTAAGTCGCTCCCTTTGTCCACAGTGAGGTATCTTCAAGTGTGGCCAGTTCAGGTAGTTTGGGGTTTTGCCATAGAGGTGTATAGTGCTTCCATGTAGAAGATGGAAAAAGTTTCAGAGTTCTCTGCCAAACCTTGGATGCCTGTTGCAAAATAGTATTGTTTTGATCAGATTTGATTAATAGGCTATTCAAAACACAAATGGGAGGTTATTGTGCTTGACTGAAAGTGGGACTTCTTTAAATATAATTTAAATAATAGCATGCCCCACCTCCAAGTTTTATAAACCCTTGTTCCCCTGCAAACTGTTAACACCTGGTAATGGATCCCACAGGCATGAGGCTCTGTCCCCTGGCCTGGGAATCATTGAGAATACCAGCCACACCCTTTGAGCTACCATTAATGGCCACTTTTCCACTGATGGGCCGATTGTTGGTTAAACAGCGAGGATAGGCCAATGCTTGGCCAGTATCCTCCGAATATTCTGCAATTCGCACTGAAGAGGGTTATGGGTTACTGGATTCATCTAAATTGTAGGGAGGTCTCCCAAGTTCCCTCAAAAGATCAGGGCGGGGAGTAAACAAAGCTACAAATAATTTTTTGCCACTCAATCAAATCTTTCTGGTATTTAGCCTGTTTGTCTTTTTTAATATTAGCTTGAGTTTGTTCCACCGCAGTCTTAAGAAAGTTATTTAATTTAACAAAGAGAAGAAGCTCTTTGTAGAGGTCTAAAGCCTGTATATTGACATCAATAGCATCCATAATTTCCTGTAATTGTATGGTTTCCACCTCAATTATACGATCCAAAAGTGTAAAACCATGGGTGAGGCACTGAGCTTTCCACTTGAGAAGGAATCTGACATTTCTTAAATGCTCAGCTGGTATAACCCTCTCACGAATCCCCCAGGGGAAAACCCTGGCTTCACGATAGGATTCTAAAGTGTTCCACTTCCTTTGCAAGTGCTTTAAAGTGTACCTGACGTCTCAAAAGAAAAAGATTTTATACTCACAGGAGCGTTATTCTGACGAGGGAATTATGCACGCTTTGCTGCCAATAGCGCGCATAGCATGCATTAATGTGCACAGTGTTAAATAGCGTGAGTAACAGCAGCTTACTCCAGCTTTTTATGTTTGTGAATCAAGCCCAATGTCTTGTAAAAAAAATTCACCTGAAAATAAGCCAGGGGTGAGTCGGTCAAATCCAAGAATCCTCAAATCCTTGAAAGTTTTGAGATTCGAGGACTTATTTATTTATTTATTGTATTTATAAAGCTCCAACTTGAATCATGAAAGCCTTTTCCCCACCCTCGAATTCTCTGAATCCTGTGGGGTGACACAACCTTCCCCACAGCGATACATTGCTGCAGCAAACGCCCCACTTGGGTGATCTCTTGTGGTGGCGCTACTCCCCAGCAGTGGTATAGCGTGGCAGCAGAAGAACACTTCAGCAACTTTCTATTAACCCTTCGCACACTCACATGCAAATGTTCACACAATTGCATTCACAGATTCACTCATCCAGGCACAACTGTTATCCCTACAGCTAAATTAAAAGCCAGGGTTTTAGTTCACAGAAGAATGCATTCTTATGCTTAATCACCTATACTGCGCAGAAGTACCCAGGTAAACATAGGTGTCCTAACTCTGGCCCTGTAACATGCATAGTGCAGACATGCAAACACATTCATTGCATCAAACCTGAGTACTTCTGCGCAGTATAGGTGATTAAGCATAAGAATGCATTCTTCTGTGAACTAAAACCCTGGCTTTTAATTTGTGAGTGAATCTGTGAATGCAATTGTGTGAACATTTGCATGTGAGTGTGCGAAGGGTTAATAGATTTTTGCTGTTTTCTAGCCACACCCCCTTCAGCACCTCCCTTTCCCTAATAATTTATTTAATGTCCTAACTAGAGGCGATGTGCCTGGATATATGTATGTTTATTCACTTCAGCAACTTCTCATGCTGCCTAGTCTGCTTCCAATCAGCATCAGTGCTGGACTGCCCAAAGTGGCAACCTCTGACCTGCTAAATTGGAGCATAGTTGCTTTCTGGCAGTCCAGCATAGGAGAAGGGTAAGGACTCTCTGTGTGATAAGCTGCCGGAAAAAGATCGGCCGCTTGACAAGCAAGAAAGAGGAGTCTCCAGAGAAGATGCCAGAGAGGTACTGTGAGCTGAAAAAAAGGCTACAAATTAGTGGGATGGAGCAAGCAAGTGAGGGGCAGGAGGATCCTCTGATGGCCCTTCATTTATACAGAGGGCTCTTGCCTATATACTGGAGGGAGGGGGGGAACTATACTGAGAGGGCATTACTTAAGTGGGCACTATATTCTGAGCAGTGTTGCCATCCGTCAGTACATTTACTGACAGTCAGTAAAAAAGTCAACAAATCTGGGCTGCCAGTAAAGTCCATGAAAAACTTTGTGATGTCAGTAAAAAAAAACCCTCTCCCAGAAGATCACAGCACTTACTGCTTATCAGTTCACGAATCACTCTGGAATGTACTCTGCTCTAGCTAGAAGTGGCCATACATCTGTAGACTTGGTGGCCAATCGACCGTCAAATAAGACAATTATTGATATTATAAAAATTGGTGCCATCAAGAGCATGCCTATACAATCAAACCAATTTCGGCCAAAAATTGGTTGCATGTATTGATCGCATGTATCAATCGGACATGCTGGAAAATCTCAGGTTAGCATGCTCAATCGGGGGTGCAGCGGCAAGGGTTGCGATAATGGAGAACAAGCATGATGGAAACCCCTGGTCGCATCCCCCAAATGTAAATGTATCAAAGTGACCCCCACTCCCCCCCCCACCTTAGATGCAGTGCAACACTTTATCTGTCCGGTGCTTGCCACTGCACTGTTCTTCCTCATTTGCAGCCCACATGGTTGCCGGTGTATTGCATGTGGGGCGCATGTGTGATATTTTTCATTTAATTTCAGTAATATTAGATGTCAGTAAAAAAAGTGTTTTGTCAGTAAATTTTTTTATGCTTTGTCAGTAAAAATGTATTTCCGAGGTTGGCAACACTGATTCTGAGGGGTCGTTATCATCTAATATCTATGCAAAGGGGGCACTTTATACTGAGAGGAGCATTACCTAAGGGGGCACTATAAACTGAAGGGCTATTACCTAAGGAGGCACTAAATACTGAGGGGACATTACCTATCTATACTAAGTAGGCACTATAAACTACTAATCTGAGAGACTATTGAGCACATCAGGCATCATATTTGATAAGAAACAAAGTAGGCTAGGCTCAGAGTAAGTTCAAATGCTAGTTTTCTAAAAGTGTACCTGAAGTGACGCGACATGATGAGATAAACATCTGTACGTATAGTACTAGCCCTATTTAGAAATTGTATGATGTCCCTTTCTGTTTTCCAGTACAGCAAGAGTTAAAAGGCTCGAGTTGTTATCTATGCAAAAAAGCTTGTCGAACAGCTTGACAATTCAGCCTGTTTTACTGACAAGTAAATAGAAGCTAACATTTGTATCTGTCAGGGAAAAGGCAGATAATAAGGTTTTACTGCACGCAAGTTCAAAGGGTCATTACATCATTCTGAGCAGCAGCTGCAACAGCCTGGTGCAGTCTTAAAAATTAACTAATTAATCTGAAACTAAATATATAAGACTCATTTCTGTGTTTTAATATTTTATTTGGCATTGGTATACACACAAAATTAATTATGTCATAAGTTTATTTTCACTTAAGGTTAACTTTAAATAAAAAATATCTTCATTGAAGGTTTCTGTGTCAAAGCTTTGTATTCTCATATAAATAATGACGTAAATGATTTATTGGCCGTGGTAATAAAAATGATTGGTCATAAATCCGATCCAATAATTTAGGATTGCCCTGGAATTAAATCACTACAAGACATTTGCAGAAATAGGAAATTATTATCCTTTAATGAACTTAAATCTGAATATTCCCTACCAAACAAAATGTTATTTCGCTACCTCCAGCTCTGACATGCGTTCGGCGCCCAATTCCCGGATGGTGCTCCTGAGCTGGAGGCATGCGAACTAGAAAAAAAACCCGTGACCCAAAGACTGGATAAATCATTCTCTGCTATATATTTTTACTTAATGCAAAAAGAAAGAAAATGTAAAACTTCTTAAATGTCAGGAACCAGTCGCATAGGGATCAATATAGCAGGCATAGCAACTGCTATGGGGCCCTAGCCAAGAGGGGGGCCCAATCTTGGCTGCCTTTTATTGTATATTTTATTATTTAAGCCCGCCACTACCTGTGTAAGATCATAATTAATTCTGTGCAGCGAGGCAGACTGGTAAAAGGGGACTATATTTCACCTGCCGTCTCACTGCGGATGGATACCTCTCTGCCCCAGCCAACAACTAGATGTTAGTTCCGACAGGAAGTAGTGCAGAGCAGGGCATCGCAAACTCCTGTCCTGGTCTCTCTGTAATGACAGCGTGTCAGAGTGTGGAGAAGTGATAACACAGACACACTCTGCACGGCTCTGTGCTTAGGAAGGAGCTGGTCCTGTGCTGAGGAGGTGGAGAAGGAGAGCAGCCCTTGGAAGCCAGAGGTCATGGCAGGGACAGAGAAGCGAGCAAAGCAAGAAGCTGCTGCACAGCACAGTGTAAATGTGTGACACTGTTTACAGTTAAAGGATATGTCCAGGCAAAATCAAAAGCAAAAATCCACTTACCTGGGGCTTCCTCCAGCCCCTCGCAGCTGTCCTGTGCCCTTGCCGCAGCTCCGGTGGCCCCTGGTCTTCTCCTCTGCAGAAGCCGACCTCGCCAGGTTGGCTTCTGGGTCAGCTTCTAATGCGCTCCACCGCACCACCGCTGACGTCATCAGCGCTGACCAGGGGCCACCGGAGCTGGGGCAAGGGCACAGGACAGCTGCGAGGGGCTGGAGGAAGCCCCAGGTAAGTGGATTTTTGCTTTTGCCTGTATGTATCCTTTAGGTGTAACTGGGTAAGGGCTGCAGAGTCTGCGGGGTAACTAGCAGCTTACAAGTGCTTTCATAACCATCTAACATCGGTATCAGGCATGGTCGGAAGAGCCCATTTCCGTTTCCGGGACAATTCCGCATACCGTCATACCGAAATTCCGCATACCGGCACATTCCGGCGGTATTCCGTGGTATTCCGCGGTATTCCGCGGTATTCCGCATGTATTTTCCGTAATTTTTATCCGGACTTCCGTAATTTTCGAATGACTGTGTCTATGTTGTCTATTGTCAATAAAGTTGTTGTATATTACAGAAACATGATTGAAAAGTGTACTTTCGTAAATTTCAGCCTTTTTTTACGGAAATGCTGTTTTTTTATATGCGCACTTTTTGGGGGGTGGAATTTCGCATCCATGAGCTTGTTGTCATGATTGGTCAACTCATTCCGCATCTCCTGATTGGTCAATTCATTCCGATTCCGATTTTGTCGGAATTCCGCATTATTCCGCATTCCGGTTTGACGTTTCCGGATTCCGCGGAACAATGCGGAAACCCCAATTCCGGCGGAATATCGTAATTTTAGCTTCCGCGGAATTCGGAAGCTCATGCCTAATCGGTATGTAACTTCACTGTTGCCAGGTTTCACTGATTGAGCCAGAGTGACAATACAGGGATCTCCAGTGGCATATTTCCCAGATAAACTCTCCATTATTGACAGTTCAGTGTTGCCAGTAGTGGATCCATGCACTGATCCATTGCTAGAAAGACACTATTATTACTGTGTATTTATGCAGTGCTGACATCTTCAGTAGTTATATCCATAGTCATGTCAGTGTTCCCAGAGGAGCTCACAATCAAATTCTCTCATGGTCTAATGTCCTACCATATTATTATTATGTATTTATATAGCACTGACATCTTCTGCAGCACTTTACAGAGTACATAGTCATGTCACTGACTGTCCTCAAAGGAGCTCACAATCTAATCCCTACCATATTCATGGCCAAATGTCCCACCATATTGTTATTATGTAGTTATATAGCACTGACATCTTCTGCAGCGCTGTACAGGGTGCACAGTCATGTCACTGACTGTCCTCAGAGGAGCTCACAATCTAGTCCCTACCCTTCTCCTATGTGCCCCTCTGCCTTTGTATTTTTATACATTTGTACAACTTGTCATGCAGAGCCGGGGCACAAACAATGGCAACTCCAAAATGGGTCAATATGGGTTAATATAGTAATTATACTGTATTTAGTAATACTAGTAGTAAACTCTGTCCCAGATGCTCCAAGGATGTGGGCACCTTCTTTCATATGTTTAGGAGCTCTACCAAACTTCAACCATTTTGGAACAAAATCTTCATGATCATAAATGATATACTAGACTCACAACATATATGCTCTCCAAGGGTGGCGATGTTAGGCCTACTGGATGACATACCACATGCTAAACACAAACAATAGCTTACACAAATTTATGTTATTATGCCCATAAAGAAATGTTAAGAGTATGGAAAGGTGATACTTTTCCATCTATTAACTATTGGAAACGCACAATTAATAGAGTCCTCCCACTATATCGAATGCCATACAAAAATAGAAACTGCCCACAAAAAAGATCTAGGCACCCTGGTACAATAACATTGCAACAACAGGCTTTAATCCTGACTAACTGTAAACTAGTCTAATGCCGTCACACTGACCTAACCCTGTCAAATACCCCTTGTTGCTGATGGTAGTGGGGGTCCTCTGGGGGGTGGAGCCCAAGAGCCATCTTTTCTTCTCTTCTCCTTTTCCTTAACAACCTCCTTCTCTCTTCTTCTTCTTCTTCTTCTTCTATCCCCCTCCCCCCTCCACCGCCATTTCCTTTTTTTCTTCCTTTATTCTCCTACTTTTCTATACAGTCTTGCACTCTTAATCTCTTAAGGGCATTTTTCACAAATTGAGCAACTATAGCTTTAAGGCCTCGCTGCAGGGCCGCACAACTCAGCACACAAGTGACACCCCCCCCCCTTTTTCTGCCCACCAACAGAGCTTTCTGTTGATGGGGTCTGATCCTTGACAGCGTGTTTATGTATTTATTTTTTAACAAATATTTATTTATTTTTATAATACAAATGTGTATTTTTTATTTTTTATTTTACTAGCCCCCCCTACAGCCAATCAGTGCGATTGGCTATCATAGGCTTCAGCCTATGACAGCGATTCACTGTCTTGCCGCCGAGGGGGACAGTTGTGTCACACGGCTGTCCCCAGTACAGGGCTGCCATAGATTGCAGTGCTGTACACAGTAAATACAGTGGGATGCGAAAGTTTTGGCAACCTTGTTAATTGTCATGATTTTCCTGTATAAATCGTTGGTTGTTACAATAAAAAATGTTTGTTTTCATCATATGTCATCATATGTCAAAATGTCAGTTAAATATATCATATTATAGGAGACACACGCAGTGATATTTGAGAAATGAAATTAAGTTTTTTGGATTTACAGAAAGTGTGCAATAATTGTTTAAATACTATTATGCAGGTGCATACATTTTGGCACTGTTGTTATTTTATTGATTCCATAACCTTTAGAACTAATTATTGGAACTAAAATTGACTTGGTAAGCTCAGTGACCCCTGACCTACATACAGAGGTGAATCCAATTATGAGAAAGAGTATTTAAGGGGGTAAATTGTAATTTTCTCTGAAGAGTAGCAACATGGAGGTCTCAAAACAACTCTCAACTGGAAGACCACAGGCTCTGTTCAAGTTAAGGCTTGAAGTGCCAGACCAAGAAAAATCTTGGATAGGCAGAAGCGACGAATGGTGAAAACAATCAGAGTCAACCCACAAACCAGCACCAAAGACCTACAACATCATCTTGCTGCAGATGGAGTCACTGTGCTTTGTTCAACCATTCAACGCACTTTACACAAGGAGATGCTGTATGCGAGAGTGATGCAGAGGAAGCCACAACACAAACAGAGCCGCTTGAGGTATGCTAAAGCACATTTGGACAAGCCAGCTTCATTTTGGAAACAAAAATTTAGTTATTTGGGCATAGCAAGGGGCATAATGCATGGAGTAAAAAGAACACCACATTCCAAGAAAAACACCTGCTACCTACAGTAAAATATGGTGGTGGTTCCATCATACTGGGGTGCTGTGTGGCCAGTGCAGGGACTGGGAATCTTGTCAAAGTTGAGGGACGCATGGATTCCACTCAGTATCAGCAGATTCTGGATACCAATGTCCAGGAATCAGTGACAAAACTGAAGCTGCGCTGGGGCTGGATCTTTCTACAACACAACGACCCTAAACTCTGCTCAAAATCCACTAAGGCATTCATGCAGAGGAACAAGTACAATGTTCTGGAATGGCCATCTCAGTCCCCTGACCAGAATATAATTGAAATCTGTGGTGGGAGTTAAAGAGAGCTGTCCATGCTCGGAAGCCATCAAACCTGAATGAACTAGAGATGTTTTGTAAAAAGGAATGGTCCAAAATACCTTCAACCAGAATCCAGACTCTCATTGGAACCTACAGGAAGTGTTTAGAGGCTGTCATTTCTGCAAAAGAAGGAACTACTAAATATTGATTTCATTTCTTTTTGATGGTGCCCAAATTTATGCACCTGCCTAATTTTGTTTAACCATTTACTGACATTCTAACGTATTAAAACGTCATGCTTACCGCTATTAACAGCAACATGACGTTTTAATACGTCCCGCGTTCCCGCCGCTGCTACCGCCGTGTGTGCGCCGCTACCACCGCCATTACCGTCGGGCTTCCGTGCTGGGTGATTGGGGAAGAGGACCGAACGGTCCTCTACCCAATCGCAGTGCCTGGAGTGAATGGACGTGACCGCGAACAGCGGCTACGTCCATTCACAATAACAGGAAATGTAACAATTAAATAAAGTGAAGAAAAAAAAAAAAGTGAACATTTCCTATGAGTGTTCACTAGCGCCATCTTGTGGCCAAAAAGTATATTACACCTACAAAATACATTCATTTTCAAGTACATACAGATCTTAATAAAATTACACTTCCAACCCTCCCCCCCCCCCAAAAAAAAAAAAAAACACTTGTAAAAAAAAAATCAGCTAAAAAAAATAAATAAATAGTTGCCTTAGGGACTCAGCTTTGTTAATTAATTATTTTATGGGGGGAAATTAATTTTAATTTATTACATAGGGGCTTGTAATTATGGCCAGAATAAAAAAAAAAACAGAACAGAAAAATAACACTTATATTTCAAAATAATATACTGTCGCCATACATTGTGATAGGGACATAATTTAAACTGTTTAATAGTCGGAACGACTGGGCAAATAAAACGTGTTTGTTTTATCCACAGGAGAATGTTTAATTTTAAAACTATAATGGTTGAAAACTGAGAAATAATGATTTTTCTTCTTTTTTTTCTGTTTTTCTCATTAAAACGCATTTAGAATAAAAAAATTCTTAGCAAAATGTACTATCCACAGAAAGCCTAATTGGTGGCGAAAAAAACGAGGTATAGATCATTTTCTTGTTATAAGTAGTAATAAAGTTATTAGGGAATAAAAGGGAGGAGCACTGACAACTGAAAATTGCTCTGGTCCGTTAGGATAAAAACCCTTGGGGGTGAACTGGTTAAACAATTATTGCACACTGTCTGTAAATCCAATAAATTTATTTTCACTTTTTAAATATCACTGTGTGTCTCTCCTATATGATATATTTAACTGACATTTTTCATCGTAACAATCAACAATTTATACAGGAGAATCATGACGATTAACAAGGTTGCCCAAACTTTCGCACCCCACTGTAGATGGCGGTTTTGCCGTCTAACAGTCTCCGAGCGATTGCCACTGGGCTGATGACGCAGCGGAGCTCCGTCATTCAAGTGGAGATGCGCGATCTCCTGCAAAACACGCCCACAGGACCTTACACCGATCGGCGTTAGGCGGCCCTGGGGCTGCCGCCGCGGTCACGCCCGTTGGCATGACGCACTCCTCAAGAAGTTAATGTAGCTACATATTTTAATATCAAGTAAACTATTATATCTCAGATCTACATGGAACTTATCTTTCATTGTATTGACTCTACAATGAATCAATGTTACATTGCTGTACCTGACACATTAGGATGTATTTAATTTTCAATGTTAATTGATATGTGAGTTTGCTGACCCTGTGTTTGGGTCCATGACTTTCCTGTTTTTTTCTTTCAAAGTTCATTCTTAAAATCAATAAATTGATTTGTTAAAAAAATGATTGGTCATGCCCATTAATGGACGAATTACCACTAACCAATCTGATTGGATTGATGAAATCAATCCAAAAAAAGCAAAACAGATAGATTCCACTAATCTGATTGAGTTGTAATTTGCCCAGAAATGATAAAGTGGCTACAAAATTGTACTGTTGATGGGTACCTTAAAGGATTAGAGAGATTCAAGAGGTTTAAGAAATTTGTGAACGTTTTCAGATTCAGATCCGGGTTTGAAAAAAATGTGGCATTAGTCCCACCTCTAAAATAAACTCAAGAGATAATTCATTTTATGTGTAATAACAATGATATATAGAACTTTACTAAATTCTAATTTTATTGTTTTTAATTTAAGGGTTCAAACGTAACTGTGAAGTGTGCTCAGGAGTCATGTGTGAAGCAACATTTGTTTCCTTCAACTCCAAATAAAAATAAATAAGTATCTTCTGAGCTTTTCAGTACGATCATGTTATCAACATTGTT
This sequence comes from Hyperolius riggenbachi, assembly GCF_040937935.1. Classification (NCBI taxonomy): domain Eukaryota; kingdom Metazoa; phylum Chordata; class Amphibia; order Anura; family Hyperoliidae; genus Hyperolius; species Hyperolius riggenbachi. Next base: position 150,942,009 of record NC_090651.1, on the reverse strand, counting down.
TGTTTAGTCGGATAAAAAAGTTTTGACTACAACAGTATTTCTTCTTCCACAAGAGCTGCCTTTTGCATATAACTTAAATGTAACTGCCTCATTTGCATGCAGAAAGCACTGGCTTAATTAACTCTTGTAATGAAAAGTGAACACAGGCAAATTCAAGTATGCTTGGTACTATATTTATTTAGGTTTATTTAATAAATTCACATATCACTTCAGGTACACTTTAACCTCCCTGGTGGTACAATAAATCCGCCAGGGGGCAGCGCAGCACTTTTAATTTTTTTTTTAAAGCATGTAGCTAGCCTAGCGCTAGCTACATGCTTCCCCCCTCCCTTCGCTATCCCTCCCACCCCTCCTATCGCCGCCGGCGCTTTTACTCTGCAAGGAATCCCATTCTGATTGGGATTCCCTGTATGGGCTTCCCCGTCGCCATGGTGACGATCGCAATGACGTCAGCGGGTGTTCCAATCCACCCCTCAGCGCTGCCTGGCACTGATTGGCCAGGCAGCGAAAAGGGGTCTGGGGGGGGAGGGGTGGCGCGGAGGATAGCGGCTAATCAGCGGGTAACGGCGGCAATCGTTATGCACACGCAGCTAGTAAAGTGCTAGCTGCGTGTAGCAAAAACATTTTTTTGTACATCGGCCCAGCAGGGCCTGAGCGGCACCCTCCGCGGCTTACCCCGTGTCACACACGGGGTTACCGCCAAGGAGATTAAAGGATAGGTGGACGAACCTGTCTATTTGCCTTAAAGCAAACCCAAAGCGAAAAAAAAACAACTTATGGTATAATGAATTGTATGTGTAGTACAGATAATGAAAGGAACATTAGTAGCAAAGAAAAGAGTCTCATATTTTTATTTTCAGTTATGTAGCTTTTATTTTTTTTTATAACATTGCGTTATACTGTCACGGTTGCAGTTTTAAAACCACACTCTGTCTTTTAAGCTACAAAACAAAGCAGAAATAATGACCCTTTGAACTTCCCTGTAGTAAACCTTATCTCAAGCTTTGTCTCATTGTTTCTTGGCTGATTTAAGTGCTCCAGCAAACAGGACTGTATTCACCCAATGGGTTGAATAGCTCAGAGACGCTCTTGTGCATAGATCACTGTTTTTTAACTCTTCCTATACTGGGAAAAAAATACAAGACTATTTTCTTTGCTATTAATGTTCTATTTCTTAGCTGTACTTTATAATTCATTATATCATAAGTTTATTTTCTCTTCAGGTTTTCTTTAAATATAGAGAAAAGTAATGCAAGGGGTGGCATTTGTACATCCCTCCACTGGTTCACTGTTCCCCTCAGAATTAAATTTTATTAAAACTACAGTACTTGTTCTACTAACATTATGTACTGTACTGTCCACATTTTGATTTCAGTGAATTTTATATAGTAAATAAAGAGAATTCTGTTTCTGGAGTCATTTCCTCCATTACTCTTTTTTTTTTCTCCTAGAATCTGCACTGTGATAACTAGCTTGCTGTGTAAACATGTGAGCAGATTTCAGCCTCATGTCACACTGAACTGCACTCAGCCAATCAGTGAGGAGCAGGAATGTGGGAGATGACAAGCTTCCTTCTTATTGACAATGTACCAAATAGAGCCAGGCTGACAGATGAGATTTATAATAACAGAAAGATTTCTGAATAGATTGTAGAGCTTGCAATGCAGGGTAAGACTGCAGGATGCATCATAAACAACAGAGCAGTGGGTAAATGGAATTTGATTTTGTGGCTGACAGTCATTCTTTAACCACTTCCCGACCGCCGTATATACAATTGGCGGCCGGGAAGTGGACCCCGCAAGGACCGCCATATTGACAATTGTCATCAGTGACGCGATCCTCCGCCTCCGCCTGGCGCCACTCACCCGCCGCAACATCCCGCCAGCCATACGGAAGGGCTGGCGGGATGTTAACCCCGTGATCGCCGCATACAAAGTGTATAATACACTTTGTAATGTTTACAAAGTGTATTATACAGGCTGCCTCCTGCCCTGGTGGTCCCAGTGTCCGAGGGACCACCAGGGCAGGCTGCAGCCACCCTAGTCTGCACCCAAGCACACTGATTTCTCCCCCCCCTGCCCCAGATCGCCCACAGCACCCCTCAGACCCCCCCCTGCCCACCCCCCAGACCCCTGTTTGCACCCAATCACCCCCCTAATCACCCATCAATCACTCCCTGTCACTATCTAAAAACGCTATTTTTTTTTATCCCCCCCTGCCCCCTGCTTCCTCCTGATCACCCCCCACCCCTCAGATTCTCCCCAGCCCCCCCCCCAGACCCCCCCACCCTATGTACTGTATGCATCTATCCCCCCTGATCACCTGTCAATCACCTGTCAATCACCTGTCAATCACCCATCAATCACCCCCTGTCACTGCCACCCATCAATCAGCCCCTAACCTGCCCCTTGTGGGCAATCTGATCACCCACCCACACCAATAGATCGCCCGCAGATCCAACATCAGATCACCACCCAAGCGCAGCGTTTACATCTATTCTCTCCTCTAAACACCCACTAATTACCCATCAATCACCCATCAATCACCCCCTATCACCACCTGTCACTGTTACCCATCAGATCAGACCCTAATCTGCCCCTTGCGGGCACCCAATCACCCACCTACACGCTCAGATTGCCCTCAGACCCCCCCTTATCAATTCGCCAGGGCATTATTTACATCTGTCCTTCCCTGTAATAACCCACTTATCACCTGTCAATCACCCCCTGTCACTGCCACCCATCAATCACCCCCTGTCACTGCCACCCATCAATCAGCCCCTAACCTGCCCCTTGCGGGCAATCTGATCACCCACCCACACCAATAGATCGCCCGCAGATCCGACATCAGATCACCACCCAAGTGCAGTGTTTACATCGATTGTCTCCTCTAAACACCCACTAATTACCCACTAATTACCCATCAATCACCCCCTATCACCACCTGTCACTGTTACCCATCAGATCAGACCCTAATCTGCCCCTTGCGGGCACCCAATCACCCGCCTACACGCTCAGATTGCCCTCAGACCCCCCCTTATTAATTCGCCAGTGCATTAGTTACATCTGTTCTTCCCTGTAATAACCCACTGATCACCTGTCAATCACCTGTCAATCACCCATCAATCACCCCCTGGCACTGCCACCCATCAATCACCCCCTGGCACTGCTACCCATCAATCACCCCCTGTCACTACCACTCATCAATCAGCCCCTAACCTGCCCCTTGCGGGCAATCTGATCACCCACCCACACCAATAGTTTGCCCGCAGATCCAACATCAGATCACCACCCAAGCGCAGCGTTTACATCTATTCTCTCCTCTAAACACCCACTAATTACCCATCAATCACCCATCAATCACCCCCTATCACCACCTGTCACTGTTACCCATCAGATCAGACCCTAATCTGCCCCTTGCGGGCACCCAATCACCCGCCTACACGCTCAGATTGCCCTCAGACCCCCCCTTATCAATTTGCCAGTGCAATATTTACATCTGTTCTCCCCTGTAATAACCCACTGATTACCTGTCAATCACCTGTCAATCACCTATCAATCACCCATCAATCACCCCCTGTCACTGCCACCCATCAATCACCCCCTGTCACTGCCACCCATCAATCACCCGCTGTCACTGCCACCCATCAATCAGCCCCTAACCTGCCCCTTGCGGGCAATCTGATCACCCACCCACACCAATAGATCGCCCGCAGATCCGACGTCCGATCACCTCCCAAGTGCAGTGTTTACATCTGTTCTCTACCCTAAACACCCACTAATTACCCATTAATCACCCCCTGTCACTGCTACCTATCAGATTAGACCCCCTATCTGCCCCTAGGGCACTTAATCACCCGCCCACACCCTCAGAATGCTCTCAGACCCCAGCCCTGATCACCTCGCCAATGCATTGCTTGCATCTATTCCCCCCTCTAATCACACCTTGAGACACCCATCAATCACCTCCTGTCACCCCCTAACACACCTACCCAGCAGATCTGGCCCTAATTTGCCCCGTGTGGGCTCCTGATCACTCGGCCAAACCCTCAGATCCCCCTCAGACCCCCTTCCGATCACCTCCCCAGTGCATTGATTGCATCTATTTTCCCCTCTAACCACCCCCTGAGACACCCATCAATCACCTCCTGTCACCCCCCTAGCACTCCTATCCATCAGATCAGGCCCAATACAACCTGTCATCTAAAAGGCCACCCTGCTTATGACCGGTTCCACAAAATTCGCCCCCTCATAGACCACCTGTCATCAAAATTTGCTGATGCTTATACCCCTGAACAGTCATTTTGAGACATTTGGTTTCCAGACTACTCACGGTTTTGGGCCCGTAAAATGCCAGGGCGGTATAGGAACCCCACAAGTGACCCCATTTTAGAAAAAAAGACACCCCAAGGTATTCTGTTAGGTGTATGACGAGTTCATAGAAGATTTTATTGTTTGTCAAAAGTTAGCGGAACTTGATTTTTATTGTTTTTTTTTCACAAAGTGTCATTTTTCACTAACGTGTGACAAAAAATAAAATCTTCTATGAACTCGCCATACACCTTAACGGAATACCTTGGGGTGTCTTCTTTCTAAAATGGGGTCACTTGTGGGGTTCCTATACTGCCCTGGCATTTTAGGGGCCCTAAACCGCGAGGAGTAGTCTAGAAAACAAATGCCTCAAAATGACCTGTGAATAGGACGTTGGGCCCCTTAGCGCACCTAGGCTGCAAAAAAGTGTCACACATGTGGTACCGCCGTACTCAGGAAAAGTAGTAAAATGTGTTTTGGGGTGTATTTTTACACATGCCCATGCTGGGTGGGAGAAATTTCTATGTAAATGGACAATTGTGTGTAAAAAACATCAAACAATTGTCATTTACAGAGATATTTCTCCCACTTAGCATGGGTATGTGTAAAAATACACCCCAAAACACATTATACTACTTCTCCTGAGTACGGAGGTACCACATGTGTGGCACTCTTTTACACCCTAAGTACGCTAAGGGGCCCAAAGTCCAATGAGTACCTTTAGGATTTCACAGGTCATTTTGCAACATTTGGTTTCAAGACTACTCCTCACGGTTTAGGGCCCCAAAAATGCCAGGGCAGTATAGGAACCCCACAAATGACCCTATTCTAGAAAGAAGACACCCAAAGGTATTCCGTTAGGAGTATGGCGAGTTCATAGAAGATTTTATTTTTTGTCACAAGTTAGCGGAAATTGATTTTAATTGTGTTTTTTCACAAAGTGTCATTTTCCGCTAACTTTTGACAAAAAAAAAAAATCTTCTATGAACTCACCATACTCCTAACTGAATACCTTGGGGTGTCTTCTTTCTAAAATGGGGTCATTTGTGGGGTTCCTATACTGCCCTGGCATTTTAGGGGCCCTAAACCGTGAGGAGTAGTCTTGAAACGAAATTACTCAAAATGACCTGTGAAATCCTAAAGGTACTCATTGGACTTTGGGCCCTTTAGCGCAGTTAGGGTGCAAAAAAGTGCCACACATGTGGTATCGCCGTACTCAGGAGAAGTAGTATAATGTGTTTTGGGGTGTGTTTTTACACATACCCATGCTGAGTGGGAGAAAGATCTCTGTAAATGGACAATTGTGTGTAAAAAAAATTAACAAATTGTCATTTACAGAGATATTTCTCCCACCCAGCATGGGTATGTGTAAAAATACACCCCAAAACACATTATACTACTTCTCCTGAGTACGGCAATACCACATGTGTGGCACTTTTTTGCAGCCTAACTGCGCTAAGGGGTCCAAAGTCCAATGAGCACCTTTAGGCTTTACAGGGGTGCTTACAATTTAGCACCCCCCAAAATGTCAGGACAGTAAACACACCCCACAAATGACCCCATTTTGGAAAGTAGACCCTTCAAGGTATTCAGAGAGGGGCATGGTGAGTCCGTGGCAGATTTCATTTTTTTTTTTGTCGCAAGTTAGAAGAAATGGAAACTTTTTTTTTTTTTTTCTCACAAAGTGTCATTTTCCGCTTACTTGTGACAAAAAATAATATCTTCTATGAACTCACTATGCCTCTCAGTGAATAGAGTTGGGCCGAACCTCCGATTTTAGGTTCGCGAACTTCCGCGGAAGGTTCGGTTCGCGTTAAAGTTCGCGAACCGCAATAGACTTCAATGGGGATGCGAACTTTGAAAAAAAATAATAATTATGCTGGCCACAAAAGTGATGGAAAAGATGTTTCAAGGGGTCTAACACCTGGAGGGGGGCATGGCGGAGTGGGATACATGCCAAAAGTCCCCGGGAAAAATCTGGATTTGACGCAAAGCAGCGTTTTAAGGGCAGAAATCACATTGAATGCTAAATTGCAGGCCTAACGTGTTTTAAAACATCTTGCATGTGTACACATCAATCAGGTAGTGTAATTAGAGTACTGCTTCACACTGACACACCAAACTTACCGTGTAACGCACCGCAAACAGCTGTTTGTGTAGTGACGGCCGTGCTGGACTGGTGCGCACCATGGCGAGAGTGCAGGTTTTGGTGGCTTTACAGCCCATATGGTCGCCTGGCTGATGTAGCTGAATGACAGAACAGTGACTGTCCAGCTGATCAAATTAGGTATACAGTGGCGGGTTCACAGAACAGGTATGCAGTGGCAGGTTCACTGAACACAACAGGTATGCAGTGGCGGGGTCACTAAACAGGTATACAGTGGCGGGTCCACTGAACAGAACAGGTATGCAGTGGCGGGTTCACTGAACACAACAGGTATGCAGTGGTGGGTTCACTGAACAGGTATGCAGTGGTGGATTCACAGAACAGGTATGCAGTGGTGGGTTCACTGCACAGGTATGCAGTGGTGGGTTCACTGAACAGGTATACAGTGGCGGGTTCACAGAACAGGTATGCAGTGGCAGGTTCACTGAACACAACAGGTATGCAGTGGCGGGTTCACAGAACAGGTATGCAGTGGTGGGTTCACAGAACAGGTATGCAGTGGTGGGTTCACAGCACAGGTATGCAGTGGTGGGTTCACTGAACAGGTATGCAGTGGTGGGTTCACAGCACAGGTATGCAGTGGTGGGTTCACAGCACAGGTATGCAGTGGTGGGTTCACTGAATAGGTATGCAGTGGTGGGTTCACAAAACAGGTATGCAGTGGCAGGTTCACTGAACAGGTATGCAGTGGTGGGTTCACTGAACAGGTATGCAGTGGTGGGTTCACTGAACAGGTATGCAGTGGTGGGTTCACAGAACAGGTATGCAGTGGCAGGTTCACTGAACAGGTATGCAGTGGTGGGTTCACAGCACAGGTATGCAGTGGTGGATTCACAGAACAGGTATGCAGCCAGACAGGAACAAGTTAAGCCTAACTAATCTTTCCCTGAGAGACAGTCTGCAGCAGCTCGCCCTACTCTCACTAACGCAGGCAGCACACGAGTGACCGTAATGGCCGCCGCTGCCTGCCTTATATAAGGGGGGGTGGGGCTCCAGGGGCTAGTGTAGCCTAATTGGCTACACTGGGCCTGCTGACTGTGATGTAGAGGGTCAAAGTTGACCCTCCATGTGCATTATGGGGCGAACCGAACTTCCGCAAAGGTTCGCCTGCGGGACGCGAACGCGAACCACTGAAGTTCGCATGGAACCGTTCGCAGGCGAACCGTTCGGCCCAACTCTATCAGTGAATACTTTGGGATGTCTTCTTTCCAAAATGGGGTCATTTGGGGGGTATTTATACTATCCTGGAATTCTAGCCCCTCATGAAACATGACAGGGGGTCAGAAAAGTCATAGATGCTTGAAAATGAGAAAATTCACTTTTTGCACCATAGTAAACGCTATAACTTTTACCCAAACCAATAAATATACACTGAATGGGTTTTTTTTTATCAAAAACATGTTTGTCCACATTTTTTGCGCCGCATGTATACAGAAATTTTACTTTATTTGAAAAATGTCAGCACAGAAAGTTAAAAAAATCTTTTTTTTTGCCAAAATTCATGTCTTTTTTGATGAATATAATAAAAAGTAAAAATTCGCAGGAGCAATCAAATAGCACCAAAAGAAAGTTTTATTAATGACAAGAAAAGGAGCCAAAATTCATTTAGGTGGTAGGTTGTATGAGCGAGCAATAAACCGTGAAAGCTGCAGTGGTCTGAAAGCACCAAAAGAAAGCTTTATTAGTGACAAGAAAAGGAGCCAAAATTCATTTAGGTGGTAGGTTGTATGAGCGAGCAATAAACCGTGAAAGCTGCAGTGGTCTGAATGGGAAAAAAGTGGCCGGTCCTTAAGGGGTAGAAAGCCCTAGGTCCTCAAGTGGTTAAGACCCATATGTTCATCTTCTCCTACCTCATTTTCTTCCTCCTAGACCCCTCCACTGAGTATACATGCCACCCCTTCCTACCCCCCCCCCCCCCCCCCCCATACATTGTAAGCCTGTTTGAGGTGGCCCTCTTCCCTCATGTTACCTCTCCAGCACCAATTGGACTCAATGACTTCTACTTGTATATTAACCCCATGTCTCGTATTATGTACTGTAACCTTTCTCTGTGCTATTCTTCAATGTTGTAATGTCTTTGTAACATAATACATTGTACAGCTCTATGTAATATGTTCGCACTTTACAAATAAAGCTAATAAGAATAAGAATAATAAAAGTCAGGGATAGTTTCTGTCTGTCATCTGCCATTTACTCATCTGACTGGGTGTATCATTATGTTTACACTGACACTTCTGTAGGCTGTCTGTTCATATAATGCAGAAGAGTTAGCTGAAATACGAACAGTACTTTCTAAGGTTTTTTTTATTTTACATAGTTGCTCTCAGATCTGTGTGGGCACTTTGAGATTTTACCTATCACATAAACATCTCAAGGAAAGAAACTAACACGACAGCAAGGAATGAAGGTGTGAGAACAAGAAAGATTAATCACACAGATACAGGGAGGAGAATAGATTGACAAGATTTGATGGAATGGGCAGAGGAGGTCATCTGAGAAAGCATCAAACAAGATTCTCTTGCGATTATAACAAATAGAGACATATGAGGCCAGTTGAGTGGAAGCCAACCTTAAAGTAAAGTGGTCAGAAAAAGATCAAGATGTAACTAGCAAAATTATTATTGACATTCTGTGTCCCTGGTAGAGCTAGATTTCATTTTAAACTAATAATACTGACATTTTTCTGCAACACGAAAGATCTTCAACACCCCAGCACATTACCGGCTCAGGAAGCTACAAAGCACCATTTATTTTTATGCAAGTTCTAACAGCAGAATGGCAGCACTATGTTTAAAACAAACTTGTGTCAAAAATGTAGTTAAAGAAAACCTGAAGTAAGGAAACTCACTTCAGGTTTGATACATACCGAAGTAAAGGGAAGGGTCTGGATGCCATAAAGCCTTTCTGGTCCATAGTGTGGGTTTGCTCTTGTCTTCAGAACTACTTGGGGACTCGAGTTGTTCAAAGGGCTGCCCAAGCAGTACCAAAGACCTAAAAGTTTGAATAACTTCAATCAGGTGATAGCACGGTAAAGACGGGACAGACCGAGGAACGGGAAGTCTCTATGGTATCCAGAGCCTTCCCTCTACTTGGGATTGCATCTAGCCTGAAGTGTGTTTTCCTCACCCCATATTCCCTTTAATAAGCTGAGTGCATGTATAGATAAAATGGGTGCTAAGTACTTGCCTGCTACCTGATTTATTATTCACTGCCTGCAGATTTTCCAATTCATCGTGGTGTAGTGCCTAGTTGAAACCTAGGCCAGGACACCATCTGCATGGTGTTTGCATGCCCCCCCCCCCTAAGATAAATAACTGGCCTTAGCCTATGAAAGACACATAACACTATGACTTTGGTTAGGCTTATAGTGTGAGGTACAGTTAGAGAAAAAACTATGTGACTGTACAAGTGCAGAGTGCAGAAGATGTCTAAACAATAATAGTAATAAAAAAAATGTTTTCATCTTCTTTTGGGAAACATGAGGACTGTGCTCTGCACTTGCCTTCCACGAAAAAGGATTGCCCCAGAGCTCAAACCTCAAACCGACAGTCGTAGCACCAGGGAGTCAACCAGCATGCACCTGGATCCCACAGGGGTGTACAGTCAGAAGCAAAGAGTAGAAAAAGCTGGGTCTCCTCCTGGATTTTGCAATATTAGCTTAATATATTAGTGGTAACATAGCCACAAAAAGCAGAACTTTGTCAAAAGCCTGTGTACCAAAATGTTGTGCTTTTTGTTAAACAACAACAGAAAAACGAGGGACACCGAGAGCCCAATATAGTGTAGTATGTATGGGCAAAGAGGTAATTAGTAAAGCAAGTATCGTTATACTCACAAACCAGGGTTACCACTGAGGCAACCACTGTAAAGGAGGGTGAGAAGATTAGACCTGTTCCCACTCAGGATTAAGAAGTCGCTCTTTGAAGACAGGAAGAAGAAGGTGGGGTAAAACACCCCTCCACCTGAGGTGGACTTTAACAAGGTAAGGAACAGAGGCGCCAGCAGGATAAAATTGGCTAAAATAAAATATCTTTATTCAAACGTCACTACGTTTATAGTATGTCCTTTGGCGTAGGCAAGTCCACCACTACCTCTCCTATTTTTAAGAATTTTCGCCGATTTGATCCTGCTGGCACCTCTGTTCCTTAGGGTGTGCTTTTTGTGGCTATGTTACCACTAATAAATTAAGCTTTAATTGCAAACTCCAGGTGGAGACCCAGATCTTTCTACTCTTTGCACTGCACTTTGCACTGCACTTGCCTTCCTCAGTATCAGTATGTGTAAAATTAGCTGCTTCTTCTCCTGAAACATTAGTAAGTTATCTTATCACAAAAAGTTGGGACACTTGTAGAAATTGGTAGCAGTAGCTTGATTAACCTCCATTGTTGCAGGACAGCTGTAATTGCTGGCCCATTTTGTGGTTCCCTGCAAGAAGCATTTTGTATAATTCTGAAATGTACATTATTTTCCAGCTTTTGATAACCTTTAGCTTTTTTAACCTCTGACAGTTCACCACTTACCTTTATACCATTTTAAGGTATTTCATTGGACTTAAACTGCTTGCATATCTATAAAAACCTGGAGAAAATTAGGGTGTTCTAAAACTTTTGAGAAACATTTAGCATTTCTCGTATTATAGTGTTTCTTCCTGTAGTGACCCATTATGGTGCCTGCATATAGAGTACCTTCAGTTATAGTGCCTTCTATATACTATAACCCTTACATTGCCCCATATAAATGCACCCAGTATAAAGTTCATTCACTTATAGTCCCTACCTCCATTTAGTGCCTCTTATTAACTCCCTATTTTTAGTATGGATTTATAAACTATGTAGTGCCCCTTTTATAAAGCCTCCAATTATATAGTGCCTTGTACTGCTCCTCCTTTTTTGCCGCAGATTTCCAGAGCCATCGTATAGAGTCACCCTTGTAATGCCCACAATACTATTGCCTTTATATAAATTGCTCTTTAAATCATCATCATCATTATTACCTTCATCCCCACCAGTTTTTTTGCCAGCAGCAGACAGTTGGAAGCAACAGTGGTGCACAAAAGTCAGCGAGCATCATAAGACATAAAGCTACTTCTACATTCCATTCCTTTAGTGTGTCTCCCAAATCCCTGCTTATACAATCACTAGATTTCCCTAAAATCAGCCATGCTTGAGTCACACAGACAGGAAATATTGCATCGTACAAGGGTGTGGTGCTGCTTATGCACCTACAATTTTGTCTTTTTTTTGGTAAACTAGAGGGTTGGTTGAATTGGAAGGTAAGAAACCGATTTGCAGCATCATAAAAAAATTCCTCAAATTGAGGAGGTTAAGGCGATTTATTACAGAAATCATGTAATGATAATGAAGTTTCTTGGTGAGGGTTACAGAGGAAAGGGAAACACAGCTCTTGGAATGAGAGGGTTTGAGACAAAAAGGTGTTTTTAATAAATTATTTTTTTGGATTATTAGCTTGATAGATACCAGTTCCTCCATGGCTAACTTTCCATTGGCAAGTTGGAGGTACCCTGCAGGCTTGTGTAGTATTTTTCGGGAGCCAACGGACAAAAAGGAGTCCATCATTCCACAACTAATCCAAGGAATACAAAAAAACGGGGCTCGACCAGTCATGAAGTTTTTTTTTTTTGTAATTAAATTTTTGTTAGAATTTGCAAAGTAACAAGAATGAATATAACCATCGTATAGTATTTCCATAGGTTACATACATATATACAAACATTCGTAATGTCCGGAAATACTGATTGATACAACGAGAAGAATATGGGATAGGTTACAATGAGAATGTTAGTATATTGGTATATAAATGTTAAACGATAAGTACTTATTGGGTTAAACATGGTAAGAACTGGGACATTCCTTGTCCTTGGCATCAACCTGTGTCCGATAGGACAAACTGAAACCTTGAGGCAGGGGTCACACTTGTCGGCTTTCGTGCGCGTTTTCTGCACAGAAAAACTGTTTTCAACTAAGAACTCATGTTAATCAATGAGCTAGGTCACACTTGAATGTAGATTTCGCACGCAGGAAAAAAAACTGACATCTTGCGCAATTTGTCAGTTTTCTCTATTAATTACATTAGCTGTTGTAAGGTAGAGGTCACATTTGTCTTTCAGTTTTCTGAAAAGTGTAGAAACTGAAAGACAAGTGTGACCCCTGCCTCAACCTGCAGGAATGTTCCTGGAGTCTGACATCCTATAGTAGCTCATCCATTTCATGGTTAGATTTTTGAAGTGTTTTGGGAAACCAAGTCTCTGCCCTGAAGGTTATCAAGTAGACTTGGATGTGCTAATAAGGGTAGTTCTGCTGAATGTAGGGGAAGCACAAACTGGGGGAGATTGGGGGGGGGGGGGGGGGGAGGGAGAGGGGGGGGGGTTCTACCGATCTTTATCTGTGGGTCTAGTTGGACTCTATTATGTTTTATTTTAACCATAATTTATGGTTAAGGTTTGGAATTGGGGCTCATTGGATCAAGTTCCCATTAGGGAGGGTGTATGGTTCTAATTTTCTGCAGATAGTCTATCTTTAGTCTACCTGTCTACTGTTAAAAGTGTATCCCAATCATATGACCATTGATCTTGCCAAAGGTTCTGGTTATTCCTTGACCTGATCAAGTATTCCATTTTGAGATTGTAATCTATTAGTCGAGTTAGTCGGGAAATGGAAGGAGTCTCAGGGGAGTTCCAATTTGAGAGGAGAAGTTGTCTAGAGACGCATAGCAGTTGGGTTATTCCTAACCTAAATTGTTGTGGGTATTGGTCTAGGTCTGTTATAAAGAGTGCTGTTAGAGGTGAAGGAGAAATTCGTTTTTTTGTTATTGTGGCTATTAATTTGAATACCTGGGTCCAGAAGGTTTTGATTTTCGGGCAATCCCATAGGATGTGTTTTAATGTGCCTATATTTAGGCAACTTCTCCAGCAGTTTGACGAGTGTTGGTTTGACATTTTTGCTAGGATGTGGGGGGTTAGGTACCATTTAAATAATATTTTTTTGGTAGTTTCGACATGAGAGGCACATTTAGAGTATCTTTTTGTGTTTAACAGTGCTTTTTCTACTTCTGTTGAGGAGAATGGTAGTTGGAGGTCCTGTGCCCAGGAATCAATATACTTGATCATTGGGGAAGGAAGCGCATTGCTAAATTGACTGTACCATAGGGATATGTCTCCTCTATGTGCTTTCTTAGGGAGTACTAAAAAGTCCTGCGCTAGTTTAGGTATGACCCATGCCGATGTGGGGTGGGAGGAAAGTAAGTGTTTAATTTGGAGATAGGGGAAGAGATCGTTGTTTGTTAGCTTAAATTTCCACTTTAAAAAAATCAAAGGATTATAGATTACCATCTATCATAATATCTTCCAGACAAGAAATACCCCCTTAATCCAGTTATTTATTTTTAGGCTAGGAATAACCAATTTTAAGGCCGCGAGGGATAGTTTTATTGGGACTTTGTGAAAGTGTTGGGTATAGATTGACTTTTGTCTGAGAAATTAAGGGGTGGTAGTCTACATGAAGTGGTAGTCCCGCCCATGACAGATAGATTAACTCTAGTGGCTTTCCTTTGATGTGGATTTTTTCTATATTAACCCAGTATTTTTCCGGAGCCGAGCTCCCCCAAAATTGTGACATATCAATGACTGCAGCGTGGTAATAATGTAGGGGGTTTGGAAGTCCGAACCCTCCCTTTGACGTGCTAGCTGTCAGTCATGAAGTTTTCACAAATTAGTTTTCTTTATTTTAAGTAGAGTACATAAAGCAACACCAGCACAACATTACGGGAGGGACACTGAAATCTTTCTTGCATATTATGCATCTCTGTTCCATTGTTTTATGTCCCCCCCCATGCCCATGCAGTTATACTTTACCTGTCCGCAGTCCACACTGATTGATTTATGTATTTGGGCCCCACGTGACTACTGGCATATAGCATGGGTGAGCCCGCATGTGACGTCACACAGGCCCCACGTGCTATAATGCCAACTTACGTGGGGAGGGAAATGCGGATGTACGAGAATACGCATGGATGGCAGGTATGCACCAGGTAAGGGGACATAAAACATTAGGGGGACAGCAGAAGGTGGTGATGAGGCGCCGTGGCAGGGTCACAAGGTTGATTCACGCAAGATTTATTTCTGAAATCGACCTGGAATTAGCCTGTGATTGATGGCGGCCAAAAGATCTCTCTGTGATCAGATTTAATCAGAGTGCGATCTGTCTCTTGGTCCACAGGCGGCAAAAATCTCTAGATATATGGCTTTAGCTACAGAACAAGCATGCAGATCAGAGGAAGTCTGACTGTATTAGCCACATGATGGTTTCAGGTGTGTAATTCAGACACTACTGCAGCCAAAGAAACCATCAGGACTGCCAGGCAACTGGTATTGTTTAAAAGAAAATAACTATGGCAGCCATCATATCCCTCTCAGTTCAGGTGTATGTAGGAGATGACCTTCACATACTTCTATCAATGGTTCTTTTGCATATGTGACAAAATATCCATGTTTAAAAAAATAAACAACAACAAAAAACAACAACTTGTAAGACAGGCATTATTTGTACATTTGGGCCTTGATTGCATGACTTTTTCTCCTGGGTTTTCTCAGAGGAGATGTTTTCTCATCTTCAGAATGATTCAGTTATAACAACAGTCTTTAGTATCAGCTGGGAAATGCTTAGCTCAAGTTATTTGCTATTTGCATGGCTCAGTTACAGGGGCGCATCTGAGTAATATAGCGCCTATGGCAAACACTAAAACTGTGCCCCATATCCATTTGCGCCCCATATCCAATTGTGCCCTGTATGCATATTGAAGGTGTCCCTCCAGTATTAATATCCATAATTAAGAGAATTAGCCCCCCAGTATTGGTAATCAGAGGTAGCCCCCAGTGTAGGTCAACAGAGTTAGCCACCCTGTATAAGTACCCAGGTAGCCAGAGGTTAGGATAGATAGCGAGAAGTAGCCCTTCCTGTATAGGTAGTCAACCAGTTTAGGTTGCCCTCCCAGCATAAGTAATTAGATGAGTGCTCTCCCCCCTGTATAAGTAACACCATCCCCCCCAGTATAGGTTGCTAGAGTTAGTTCCCCAAGTTTAAGTAACGAGCCACATTTCTCAGTATTGTGGTGGAGCATGTGGGAGGAAGGGACAGCCATGGGCGCCCTTGGTGCTGTGGCGCCCATGGCACAAGCCGTGCCTGCATCCTTCTAGATATGCCTCTGCTCAGTTAACACAATAGTGCTGGGGGGATATTATCTAGCCTGGCCATGCAAGAGAGAAGTCAGTTAAACACCACTTTATTATCGGATGTTCTTTTCACCTGATTCAATTAGTGGTTTAAATGTAGAAGATGTTGTTTAACAAGAAATAAGGCCAATGAGCATTACTCTCTTCCCCTGCTCTGCACAGGTGATAAGAAAAAGACACATCATTTTAGATTGTTATTTTGTACCTTTATTTGAATTATTTTTGTTTTTTATACTTATTTCTAATGGTTTTTTTTTTTAAATTGGTTTTCCTTTCCAAGCCTCTTTAACCCCTTGCACCCCACACAGGTTGATATTACCAGAATATTTCCACCCTCTTGCAAAGCACACTTGCTCATGTCAAGAACAAGGGGCTAAATCCCAGCCCATCCTAGGGAGGTGGGAATAACTACTCCCACACCGGTGGAGATAGGCTTAGTGGGCAAGACTAATTGTGTAAACTGGATGCTTCCTTGAGGCTGGTTTCACACCAGAAACCAGAGTTTTTTGTTGCGGTGTGATTACGTGATTGCATCGCACCGAAACCTCAAAAACAGCCTTTGGAGATTACCGCGGCAATGCGTGGTAAACTCACTTCTGGCTGCAAGCCAAGCAAGAAGTGACTCTCTAGCGCTTGCTTCCTGTGGCAGAAATATGAAGTGCACGGAAGTGTATTGACAAAATGTGCTTCTGCACATGAATTGTTTAAATGGAATCCATTTAAAATATCTGTGGTGCCATAGACTTACATGACTTCCGGTTGCCTCGGGTGGTCGCCCATTGCACACTGTTGTCGGTGCATCAAATCCATAACCGAGAGGGGAAGTGGGGCCGGGTGCCAGAAGTCGGTTGATGTGGGTTCTTCAGGATAGCTTTGCAAGGCTTCTCAGGTAAATATAACTGAGAGGCTGCAGGATTTTCTTTATTTCCCTGGAGGTCTACTTTAATAAGGGGAGCTTTCCAGAAATTTCCCACCATCTCACCAAAGGTTAGAAATGTGTATAGGGGTACTTTAGTACCCATGACCCATTCCTGCAAAGAGTTAAGGTTCATGTATACTTATGTACTGCGGAAGCGGTGAGATTCAGAAGAATCCCACTGCAGACGTGATAACTGTGGTGCTACCGAAGCAAAAAAAATGAATACGCGACTACCGATACACTTCCAAGAGTCGCACGGTAATGCACTGCAGGCAGTGTTTCATACCTCATTGACTTTAGTGGCCATTGTGACGAGCTGAGGCGGGGTAGAGTTCTGTGACATGACGTTTTAAGTATAAAAGAGGCTTAAAAAGGTAAAACCTAAAAAGTTAAATTTAGTAAAAAATAAATAATTTTTTTTTTATTGTTCCAAGTTATAATTCATGTCTAATTCATTTTCCCAATCATTGCAATTCTACATTAGAATGAGATTTGGATAAGCCACTTGTGTTTGACATGGACAAGGAGGCTTCGCAAGAGGTGGGAAATATTTCTGCCTCCCTCTTGCCTGCATTGTACAGAAATGAATTGCAGGTTGTATCTTTTTTTTTTTTTTTTTTTAATTCTATGCAGAATCGCAAATGCCTCTTGAAAACACCGTGGCCCCATAGAAAAACATTACATGTGTTTTCTCATTGCGCTAAAAATAGTCAGTAAGGGCCTTTTTTCCACTAAGGCTACTTGCACACCAAGACGTTGCGTTAGGTGCTACGTTAAGGTCGCATAACGTGCACCTAACACAACGTATGGTGCTGCAAGTGAGGACGGTAGAGTGAGCCGCGTCAGGCGGCTCGATTCCTATAATGTCTCCCAGAGTGGCGCTGATTGGCCAGCGGGACCACGTGATGCGGAGCGAGACACTCCGCATCACGTGGTCCCGCCGGCCAATCAGCGGCCGCCAGTGCAGTGAATATTAAGTAGCCATGTGCGCGGCTACTGTAGCTGGCTCTCCCCGCCTCCTCTCCGCCCCCACTGCGCATGTGCAAACAGTCTAACGCGGCTATAGCCGCTCCAACGCCGTAGCATGCTGCACTTTCCGGAGAACGTGCAGCGTTACATGTAACGCAACGTGGGCTGTGTGAACAGCCCACTTGTGTTACATTGCTGTGCGTTGGGGGAGCGTTACAGGCGCACCAACGTGCGCCTGTAACGTCTTAGTGTGTAAGCAGCCTTAAATAGCTAAATGCTAGCGATTGCGATTCAGCAAAGTTCCTTTTTTTGCTGCCGATTGTGATTTTGCTATGCAGTGCATTGCATAGCAAAATCGTGGTGCGATCGCGATTTGGTAAAAAACGAATTGCGGTAGTGGAAATTACCTACAGCGATCCCTATGTTATTATGCAAACCCTAGCAATTTGCAATTTTGCGATTCAGCATCGCAATCACCGCAAGTGGAAAAGGGCCCTAAGTGCATTTGATTGGTTTAGTTTCAAGCTGTGTCATGTTTACAATAACTTTGCATGCAATTCAGATTTCTCAGCATTAAATTGACCATCTCATGTGAACACAGTGACAGTGACACAATCCACCTAGTAGGGGGAAGGAGGCTTTATCTGCAATCCCAGGTGAGGTCACACTTCTCTAGTGACTGGCAGTCAATCAGCACTAAGGAGCAGGAGATCTACGACACACTGCAAAAGGTAAACTGATTGTTTGTTTTTGCAACAACATTAAATTTAAAATCATTAAATATATCCTAATTAATGAAAAGGTAAGGTGGACTTTGCTTTAAGTCCCTGTACAAGAACTGTTTATGTACAGTATATGCAGTTAATAAAACAGTTAAAAAAATGTATTATAACTATTCTGAACCAAAGTGTGAGGGAGCAGCTCCTGTTGGCAAAGCGTTTGAAACATCAGATGTTGGTCATCTTGTTCTAGCTACTGCAAAGAAAGCAAACTTTATCTGCTGGATTTATACCTCTACGCCCCCAACTCAAGATATACACGATTAACTCTCGTTTCTATTACACCTGACAGGTTGGATGCAACATTAAATGTGAAAAAGTTGAAAAGTTCTTTCGGAATCTTTTGTCCCTCATGACAATCTCAGAGACTTTATGGAACCTTTCAGATATTCCTCCTGCAATTGCTATGAACAGTTGAAGGGCACTTAAAGCTGCTTGTGAAGATGTTCTACCTTAAGGCCTCTTTCACATTGGGACGTTAAAGTCGCACGTTATAAAAATTTATAACGCAGACTAACACACAGCAATACAAAGTCTGTGCGACATTCACAGTGAACACGTTGCGTTGTGTGTAACATGTAGCAATATTTAGAAAGTGCTGCATGCTGTGCGTTTAGCAATAGATTTGCTGCGCTATGTGTGTTGCACATGCTCAGTAATGTTTTTTTTTTAAATGTAACACATGTGCCGTTTTCGTTCCATCAGTATGCAACGAAAATGGCGCACCAAGAGACACATAACGCAGTGCGTAATAACGTCCAATTGCATAACCTACATGCGCTGCGTTAGGGGCACGTTGTGCGACTTTAACATCGCATCAAACGCAACTTCCCACTGTGAAAGAGGCCTTAGACCAGAGTGAGAGCAAATGGGGTAGAATGGGAGGGATGGGGGGTTTTCAGAAGGTTTTTTTTGTTTGTTTTTTTTTGTATTATAATAATAGTTGTCACCATTTCTTTAGAGGTTTTTACATTTGCATTATGAGTACTTGGCAAAAGTTTTTGCTTGTCTTTTGAAATTGAAAAATTAAATAAAATGATTTTAAGAAAATGTATTATGCATACAGTTTTGTAAAAAGATTTTGCAGTATGAAAATAAGGTGTGCAGATTGTGTTTCATTTCTAGAAAAGGCAATGCTGAAACATTTTGCACAAAAAATTGCATGTGATGTGTACCGTAAGTTAATTCAATGAGTTTTTCACAGAAAAATTGCAATGCAAACTCTCCTATACAAACACATAACAACACAAAACTACACACAAAATTTTGTTAAGAAAAGAATACAAAAATTGCAAATGCAGAATTGTGCATGCATTCAACGCAGTAGTAAATGTGAATTTCCCCCTGAGGCTAGGGTGAATGAAAAATGAACATAATGTTAGTCTATGGGCCGTGCAAAAAATGCCTTGGCATGCGTTTTTCGAAGTGTTTTTATGTTTGTTTGTTTTTAAAAGGGGGAAAATTTGTTTAAAATTATTTTTTTCACTATCCCAATATGAATTATGAATTACATATGCAAAACAGAAATGCAATAAAAAATGGGCATAAAATGGACCCGAAAAAATGCAAATGCCGGAAAAAAACGCAAAAATTCACTTTCTTTTCCACATGAACAAGTGTGACCCCAACCTAAGTAATTTAAATTGTCACAACGGATTGTGTAATTTAATATAAAGTGTAGTCACGCCTTCAGCTCTCAAGTATTATGCAAATAAAAAATGTATTTTCTCCTGGAAATTTTGTAGGCACTGTGTGACAATATTAGCTGCACAGGGAAGTCTAGCAGTGAATGGGTTATGTAATGATATCAGCAGTCTGTCAATTTTTGGGGCAAGAAAACAACATTGCCGCCTATAAAAGTTTGCAAGATAAATTGTCGCTGCATTATTGCTTAAGCAGTGTTTTCAGTCTATGAAATACATTGTCTGTCCAGCATTTAACGTGAATTCCCTTGACCTGAGGGCTTGGTAATTTTTGAGCACAGAAACATTCTGTGCTTTGTCTACTGGTATTTTATACAAACAGAATAAATAGCTGTGCAAGGGGCCGCTGGATTGTGACCCTGTTTTACAGAATATGCCGCCTCATCTATATAAGATTTATCTGTCTTATAAGAGAGTACATGCAAGCCAGACAGCTAGATATAAAAAGCTGTAGAAGCCTATTTCCTACAGCTTACAAGCAAAGTCAGAGGTCATTCCCAAGAAGTTGTGTAACTGTTCCTACTCTTTCAGCCACTACTGCGCATTTTGCATTGTTTTATTGATGAACAGATGAGGATTTGTCTATTCATCAAATTTGCCTAATAGCGGATAAATACCAGCTGTAGACAAACTGGATCGCAGAGGAAGCACATTTAGCTTTCTTGTGATACAATACTGAAAGCAGGCCTGAAGTAAACTTGCCTTTCTTCCCCTTATCTCTACCATCTTCTAGATACCCAAATAACATTGTTACCATTGCACAATGTAATCTGTACAATGTGACATATCTGTTTTATGGATCTTGGCATAACGCCTACAGAGCTGATGTTTTTAAGCAGTGGCGTAGCTAGAAACCTCTGGGCCCCGATGCGGAATCTGGATGTGGGCCCCCCGCCCTCCTGGCAACAACACCCCCCCCTCGCAACACCCGAAGCACTCACATATCCAAATCCCCATAGCTGTGCATGGCATGGCTATATCAATTCCGCTTTCCAGCAGCATGGGTGCCACGTTCAATTTGCAAACATACGCAGCACCCAGAGGAAATAGGGCAATTAGTAGCAAGATGCCAGTCTGAAGGAAAATAATCATTATGTGTGCAGCATTCACCCGATAATAATTATTATGTGCGCAGCATTTACCAGAAAATCGTTATGTGCGCAGCATTCACCAGAAAATAATAGTTATGTGCGCAGCATTCACCAGAAAATAATAGTTATGTGCGCAGCATTCACCAGAAAATTGTTATGTGCGCAGCATTCACCAGAAAATTGTTATGTGCGCAGCATTCACCAGAAAATTGTTATGTGCGCAGCATTCATCACCAGAAAATAATCGTTATGTGCGCAGCATTCACCAGAAAATAATCGCAATGTGGGAGCATTCACCCGAAAATAATCGCAATATGGGAGCATTCACCAGAAAATAATCGCAATGTGGGGAGCAGTCACCAGAAATTAATCGTTATGTGCGCAGCATTCACCAGAAAATAAGCGCAATGTGGGAGAATTCACCAGAAAATAAACGCAATGTGGGAGCTTTCACCAGAAAATAAACGCAATGTGGGGGAATTCACCAGAAAATAAACGCAATGTGGGGGCATTCACCAGAAAATAAACGCAATGTGGGGGCATTCACCAGAAAATAAACGCAATGTGGGGGCATTCACCAGAAAATAATCGTTATGTGGGGACAGTCACCAGAAAATAATCATTATGTGGGGGCACTCACCAGAAAATAATCGTTATGTGGGGAGCAGTCACCAGAAAATAATCGTTGTGGGGACAGTCACCAGAAAATAATCGTTATGTGGGGGAAGTCACCAGAAAATAATCGTTATGTGGGGGCAGTCACCAGAAAAAATTCGTTATGTGGGGGCAGTCACCAGAAAATAATCGTTATGTGGGGACAGTCACCAGAAAAGAATCGTTATGTGGGGACAGTCACCAGAAAAGAATCGTTATGTGGGGACAGCCACCAGAAAATAATCGTTATGTGGGGACAGTCACCAGAAAAGAATCGTTATGTGGGGACAGTCACCAGAAAAGAATCGTTATGTGGGGACAGTCACCAGAAAAGAATCGTTATGTGGGGACAGTCACCAGAAAATAATCGTTATGTGGGGGCAGTCACCAGAAAATAATCGTTATGTGCGGGCAGTCACCAGAAAATAATCGTTATGTGGGGGCAGTCACCAGATAATAATCGCTATGTGGGGGCAGTCACCAGAAAATAATCGTTATGTGGGGGCAGTCACCAGAAAATAATCGTTATGTGGGGGCAGTCACCAGATAATAATCGCTATGTGGGGGCAGTCACCAGAAAATAATCGTTATGTGGGGGCAGTCACCAGAAAATAATCGTTATGTGGGGGCAGTCACCAGAAAATAATCGTTATGTGGGGGCAGTCACCAGAAAATAATCGTTATGTGGGGGCAGTCACCAGAGAATAATCGTTATGTGGGGAGCAGTCACCAGAGAATAATCGTTATGTGGGGGCAGTCACCAGAAAATAATCGTTATGTGGGGACAGTCAACAGAAAATAATCGTTATGTGGGGGCAGTCACCAGAAAATAATCGCTATGTGGGGGCAGTCACCAGAAAATAATCGTTATGTGGGGACAGTCACCAGAAAATAATCGTTATGTGGGAGCAGTCACCAGAAAATAATCGTTATGTGGGGAGCAGTCACCAGAGAATAATCGTTATGTGGGGACAGTCACCAGAAAATAATCGTTATGTGGGGGCAGTCACCAGAAAATAATCGTTATGTGGGGGCAGTCACCAGATAATAATCGCTATGTGGGGGCAGTCACCAGAAAATAATCGTTATGTGGGGACAGTCACCAGAAAATAATCGTTATGTGGGGGCAGTCACCAGAAAATAATCGTTATGTGGGGACAGTCACCAGAAAATAATTGTTATGTGGGGGCAGCCACCAGAAAAAATTCGTTATGTGGGGACAGTCACCAGAAAATAATCGTTATGTGGGGGCAGTCACCAGAAAATAATCGTTATGTGGGGACAGTCACCAGAAAATAATCGTTATGTGGGGGCAGTCACCAGAAAATAATCGTTATGTGGGGACAGTCACCAGAAAATAATCGTTATGTGGGGGCAGTCACCAGAAAATAATCGTTATGTGGGGGCAGTCACCAGAAAATAATCGTTATGTGGAGGCAGTCACCAGAAAATAACCGTTATGTGGGGACAGTCACCAGAAAATAACGTGAGCTCCCCAACGTGCATCCAGCCTCCCTCGTGCAGCTCCTCAGCGACGATCCTGCAGCGGAGCAGCCAGTTTCTCCCTTGCTGACAGGCAGAGTGCAGGGCTACGGCAAGATGGCGCCCGAAGCCCTGTACTGGAGACACAAATAGTCTCTAGTGCAGGGCTTAGGCAGCCATCTTGCCATAGCCCTGCTCTGCCTCCGAAAGAAACTGGCTGCTCCGCTGCGCTGCAGGATCCTGCTCTGCCTCCGGGAGCCAGTTTCAACACCTGGGGGGTCCAGGCCCCCAGGCCCCTCCCCCGCCTCTTTAGGAGGCGGGCCCGGTCGCCATGGCGATCCCTGCGACCGCGGGCCCTACGCCCATGTTTTTAAGTAACATTTGACTTACTTCAAACACTAAAGTGCTATCTCTGCCTCTAAGTATCACTGAGATGAGTATGTTTACACTAGAGGGGCATAGTAAGGTCAAACAATTCCTGTCACTATTCCCATCTCTGTATTATAGAGCTTTTTCAGTGAAAAAAAGGTCATTATTTTCTCAAATTAGTTGAATACAACTTCTGCTGCACTCTCCACAAATAACCAGTAATGCAAAATAAAACTCCACATAGTGTAATAACGTTTAAACTTGAAATTTAAATCACTCAAAAAGTTCCAGTGTCCGTGGTATATATAAGGTGCCTCTCTGCGTGAAAAACATGACCCCCGATTTCTGAATGCTTACTAGAGTGGGGCCGAACCTCCAACTTTAGGTTCGCGAACCGGGTTCGCGAACTTCCGCGTAAGGTTCGGTTCGCGTAAAAGTTCGCGAACCGCAATAGACTTCAATGGGGATGCGAACTTTGAAAAAAAAAAATGATGCTGGCCACAAAAGTGATGGAAAAGATGTTTCAAGGGGTCTAACACCTGGACCCCCAGGTGGAGGAGTGGGATACATGCCAAAAGTCCCCGGGAAAAATCTGGATTTGACGCAAAGCAGCGTTTTAAGGGCAGAAATCACATTGAATGCTAAATGACAGGCCTAAAGTGCTTTAAAACATCTTGCATGTGTATACATCAATCAGGTAGTGTAATTAAGGTACTGCTTCACACTGACACACCAAACTCACCGTGTAACGCACCGTAAACAGCTGTTTGTGTAGTGACGGCCGTGCTGGACTGGTGCGCACCATGGCGAGAACAGGTATGCAGTGGCGGGTTCACTGAACAGAACAGGTATGCAGTGGCGGGTTCACTGAACAGAACAGGTATGCAGTGGCGGGTTCACTGAACAGAACAGGTATACAGTGGCGGGTTCACAGAACAGGTATGCAGTGGCAGGTTCACTGAACAGGTATACAGTGGCGGGTTCACTGAACACAACAGGTATGCAGTGACGGGTTCACTGAACAGGAATACAGTGGCGGGTTCACTGAACAGAACAGGTATGCAGTGGCGGGTTCACTGAACAGTACAGGTATGCAGTGGCAGGTTCACTGAACAGGTATGCAGTGGTGGGTTCACTGAACAGGTATGCAGTGGTGGGTTTACAGAACAGGTATGCAGTGGTGGGTTCACAGAACAGGTATGCAGTGGCAGGTTCACTGAACAGGTATGCAGTGGTGGGTTCACTGAACAGGTATGCAGTGGCAGGTTCACTGAACAGGTATGCAGTGGTGGGTTCACTGAACAGGTATGAAGTGGTGGGTTCACAGTACAGGTATGCAGTGGTGGGTTCACAGAACAGGTATGCAGTGGCAGGTTCACAGTACAGGTATGCAGTGGTGGGTTCACAGAACAGGTATGCAGTGGCAGGTTCACTGAACAGGTATGCAGTGGTGGGTTCACTGAACAGGTATGCAGTGGCAGGTTCACTGAACAGGTATGCAGTGGTGGGTTCACTGAACAGGTATGCAGTGGTGGGTTCACTGAACAGGTATGCAGTGGTGGGTTCACAGAACAGGTATGCAGTGGTGGGTTCACAGAACAGGTATGCAGTGGCAGGTTCACTGAACAGGTATGCAGTGGTGGGTTCACTGAACAGGTATGCATTGGCAGGTTCACTGAACAGGTATGCAGTGGTGGGTTCACTGAACAGGTATGAAGTGGTGGGTTCACAGTACAGGTATGCAGTGGTGGGTTCACAGAACAGGTATGCAGTGGCAGGTTCACTGAACAGGTATGCAGTGGTGGGTTCACTGAACAGGTATGCAGTGGGGGGTCCACTGAACAGGTATGCAGTGGTGGGTTCACTGAACAGGTATGCAGTGGTGGGTTCACAGTACAGGTATGCAGTGGTGGGTTCACAGAACAGGTATGCAGTGGCAGGTTCACTGAACAGGTATGCAGTGGTGGGTTCACTGAACAGGTATGCAGTGGTGGGTTCACTGAACAGGTATGCAGTGGTGGGTTCACAGTACAGGTATGCAACAGAATAGGTATGCAGCCAGGAACAAGCTAAGCCTAACTAATCTTTCCCTATGAGAGACAGTCTGCAGCAGCTCGCCCTACTCTCACTAACGCAGGCACACGAGTGAGCCTAATGGCCGCCGCTGCCTGCCTTTTATTAGGGGGGGAGTGGCTCCAGGGGCTAGTGTAGCCTAATTGGCTACACTGGGCCTGCTGACTGTGATGTAGAGGGTCAAAGTTGACCCTCATGGTGCATTATGGGGCGAACCGAACTTCCGCAAAAGTTCGCCTGCGGGCGCGAACCACTGAAGTTCGCATGGAACCGTTCGCAGGCGAACCGTTCGGCCCAACTCTATTGCTTACCAGATATGAGCCACCTGAGCTTTCAGGTGGGTCATGCGTGATAAACTGAAGATGCTCTCTGCAAATCCTGGAGCATTCTAAAAAATACAAATAATCTCCACATAGGGCAGTACTGCTTTAAATCAATGAATTGTGATCAACCAATATCTCTTCGTGTGTAGGGTGCTCACACTCAGTGCAACATAACATCTCCCGATCCCCACACTGTAACTGCTCACCAGATGTAGCGCACCTCTAACTTGCAAGTGGAATTTGCGCTTCTGGAACCGCCAGGCACCTAGAGGCAGCTTTAACAGTTTTACACTATTGTTGGTTATATGTTTTTTGAGATTCAGTTTTTGGATTAAAGAGCCAGTATGTGGCTGAGCAGTTTGAAATGTGTGATTTTATTCTGGTGGCTGTTCCCTAAGTGCAATTTCCACCTGCAAGTTAGAGGTGGGCTACATCTGGTGAGCAGTTACAGTGAGGGGATCGGGAGGTGTTATGTTGCACTGAGTGTGATTACCATATATTACGGCATATAAGACGACCGCCCAACTTTTCCAGTTCAAATATAGAGTTTGGGATATACTCGCCGTATAAGACTACCCCTCTTCCAATGCACACCAAATAAATATATAAAAAAACATCATATACGGTGCTACAGAACAGATACTGGTGCTGCACTGTATGTGGTACCCAGTATATAACAGTATATAAGAGATTGACTGGTTGAATTGGTTAACTCTCCCTATCCCTAAGCGGTTTGGTCAGCTCTCCCTGTCTACCTGTTTTTCAGAGCAGTGCGGAAGAATAGATTGAGCTGTGCCCACAAAACACGCCTCTTTTACCCTTCTGGCCCACCCTTATATCCTATTTACCTCCTTCTCTGCCTCTCAGATCTCACGCATGTGCGCCTGCGCCGCTTCACAGCAGTCCTCGGCAGCGAGATTTGAGAGGCGGTAACAGGATAGGGCGTATCACCCTGCATCACTGACACCCGGCGTATAAGACGACCCCTCTTATATGCCAGAATATACGGTATTTGTATTTTTTAGAATACTCCAGGATTTGCAGAGAGCATCTTCAGTTTATCACGCAGGCATGACCCACCTGAAAGTTCAGATGGCTCATATCTGATGAGCATTCAGAAATTGGGGGTCATGTTTTGCACGGAGAGTGGCACCTGATATGGACACTTGGACTATTAGAGTGATTTAAATTTCAAGGTTGAACATTACCCTATGTGGAGTTTTATTTTGCATTACAGCTTTTTTTGTGGAGAGCTCAGCAAAATTTGTATTCAACTATTAACTCATTGGACCAACTGCAGTAATCCCACAGTGCAAGATTTATATTTGGTGACTTTATTATGAATTGTGGCACAGGGTAATTACTGTATCTTCTCAAAATAGCTTGTCATGTGCACAGTATGTGTGGAATTGTCTTTTGTAAGGGGAACTGAGTTCAGGTAGTCTTTAAACAATGTGGGATATCCAGTGGATGAGATTCCGAAATTTAACTATGGACACCAAGAGTGTCCAAAAGGAATAAATAGAACACCAGGAGTGCAATTTAACTATCTGCTCATGCAGACTGATATTGTGACAAAGCAGGAACATGAGATCACTTGCAAGGAAATACTGAGATCTGCCCATCAGATTTGAAAGTGAAACGTGTTAATTTGCAAAAGTGCAATTTATACATATACACACACAAAACAATATGCATACAATCAGAAACACGCGGTTCACCAACTTAACCACCCTCACTATCTAAACTAATATATACAATAACAAATATGCAATACGCTTCTGATCACTTCCGTATTTCCAAAACAGGAAGTGACTCCAAGCAAGCGTCACTTCTTGTTTGGATGTGAGCCAGATGAGGATTACTGTGTACTAATGCAGTAATCCCCGAAGGCTTGTTTTTTACGGTGTGGTGCAGCCCCTGTGCCCCACCGGACTGCTGCCGCCAATCCACAGTCTGAAGCCAGCCTTAGAGTTAGTCAGATAACTTTTGTACTGGTAAGCACATTCTATTTATGAATTGATTAAAGTACCACTTAAAGGACTTACGAGGCGAATAAGGTAAAAAATGTTTAAAAAAGTTTTAAGTACGCTTAAAGTTTTAAAAGTTTTAAGTACGCTAGACTGCCGGGAAAGAGGTAGGAGCTGGGGAGGACGTAGAGCTGCGCAGCCGCACTTGCGGCTATGAGAACTGCGCAGCCGCGGCCAGACCTGGCGGCCATCTTCAGTGGGGAAGCTAAGGACGACCCCCGGGCCTGGGCATTGAAATAGAAATGCTGCGGAATGAAAGGGGGGATGCGGATGGCCTCCCCTAAGGATCATAAAACAGAATAGGTATTTAACTTTTTTTACCTTATTCGCCCCGTAAGTCCTTTAAGGGGGTCGTACACAATTCAATTTTTCAGTTTTTCATTGATCAGAGAAATCTGATCAACTTTTCTGCTTGATCGAGTAATCAGAAAAATTGAACCAAGATATAACAATTTTTTTCCATTGAATAAAACTCAGTTTTTGTATTATTTTCTATCTGATTTTTCCAACACATCCAAAACACATTTCCAAAAATGAAAAAGAAAATCAATTATTTCTTTCAATCAAGTTTCTTTCTTTTCTTTCTTTTTTTTTTATTTTTTTTATTTTTTTACCCAATCGATCCTTTTCATCAAAAGAACAGGAAAGTTAGTTGATCAATTTGATTGGATGTTGTTATGGTCATCTTATGAGGATTAAAAGTAGTTACTTTGCCTCCCTCTTCTATTGAGTAATGCTGCTAATGATGCACCTCGCCCTAAAATATATTACATTTTTTACCTAAAAATAATGTACATGATTCCAGCTAGTCAACACCTTTTAGACCAGGTGCAAGAACTTGCCATCTGACACTAACTGTACTTCAAGTGGACGTTCCCATCTAAAGTAAGAAATTATTTATAAATAACAGTATGCACAACTGTGGATTGTTCTATGGATGATTTAATAGCTGCTGTATTTTCAGATCATGTTCCATTCTCCACAGCCAGCTCTATTTGAAGTCTGTCTGTAATTATGTTTGTATGCAGTCCTGTGATGGTTTCAGACTTCTTCCGCCATCAGATAGCACACTGATGACATTTAGACTAGTGATGGGGATCTATAAACCATCCTGTACATTGAGAATCTACAATAACGTTTTAAGAACAACGGTAGATTTTGCTTGATTTAACAATTTACAAATACAAAGTGTTGTTTATCTTATTCACATGATTTCAACAGAGAGTTCATAAATGAGTTTAGATTTACTGTATACAGGTGAAACTCAAAAAATTTGAATATCAAGCAAAGCCCATTTATTTCAGTAATTAAAGGTGAAACGAATATATTAAATAGACTCATTACATGCAAAGCAAGATATTTCAAGCTCTTGTTATAATTTTGATGATTACAGCTTACAGCTTATGAAAACCCCTTAATTCCAAAACCTTAGACCATTAGAATAAAGGTTCAATATTCCAGGCTCAAAGTGTCATCATCTAATCAGCTAATTAATCCAAAACACCTGCAAAAGGTTCCTTTTTCATATATTAGTTTCATCTTTTAAGTTGAATTACTGAAATAAATTGACTTTTGCTAGATATTCTAATTGTTTGAGTTTTGCCTGTAGTAGCATAAGTCACTCTTATCTAAAGACAAAAATGAACATAGTTCTCTTTCACTAACAAAGAAAAAAGTTCCACAGTACAGTGGGCGGTATTGCAGGAAGTGACACGGCGGTGGAACGCAAGCAGGTGAGTCATTGCTTTCCCTGCTTGCTGCTTCCTGACATATGCCAGTAATGCTGCACAATAAGCTGGAGGGGGAGTGCAGACAGGGGAGCTCCAGGTGAGGGGGTTCTGACCCCCCCTCCCCACCGCTGTGCATGCTGCTCCCCTTCCTGACTGCTATCCCCTCCAGGCTACCTATACTGATGCAATTATATTACCTAGAGAGGGGGTTGGTGTCCTCACAAGTTTTCCTCAGGGGGCAAAAGTCTAGAACCGGCCCTGGGTGTACTATGCTTCAAGAGGAGCTTTACTAATATAACTTAAAGAGAAACCGTACCCAAGAACTGAACTTTCTTGGAGTGTATAAATAAAACTTTTCACTGTTGAAATCTACAGTTTGTTTGTCTGCTTGAGGAGGTACATCCACCACTACCTCCTCTTAATTTATGTTTTTACATTTTTTTTGTGGATTTTATTATGTTCCCTTCATACAAGAATTGAGCTTCATCACGATGAGTAGCTGATAACCCCTTTCCCATGAGAAATCTATTCCTTTACTCAAACGGACCATCAGGGGGCTCTGTATGGCTGATTTTGTGGTGAAACCCCTCCCACAGTGTGATGTCAGCGCTTTACAACACTGAGGTACTGACATCACACTGTGGGAGCCTTGTTGCATTGTGGGAAATAACAGCTGTTTACAACAGCCAAAAAAAGCAAGCAGCATCTCCTTACAGTGACATCACCTGCCAGCAGTAAAAATCCCACCATGTGATAAATGTCTGAATGTAAATCAGGGAAAGGAAAGATTTTACAACGAGCAAACGCTGCCTAAATCATTTATACATAATTATTGTAAAAATGAAGCACTTTTTTATTACATTATTTTCACTGGAGTTCCTCTTTAATGTATATGTTAAATATGCCACTTGTGGCCACTTCGCGTTCTGGCCAGCCACTTCGGATTCTGGCCGGCCAATGTGCGAAGTGGCCGCAGCGCAGTGGGCAATGTTAGAAATGGAATGATTACACTAAGTTACAATGTATTTTACGGCCGTCTCGCTGCGGCCAAATGTATTAGAAGTTGGTTAATTTAATGAAATATAGCTGGCGGCTATGTAATAGATGAAGCCGCCGGCTTTCGCACTGCCTCCTCTCCTCCTCCCCCCGCCTCTCTCCTCTCCCTGCCTCCTATAAAATACGGAACAGCCGTATCCCCGAGAGTCGTTTGTCGCGGCAGGGGAATCCTGCCGTTCCTGCAGAGTGGGTGCTGGCAGAAGCAATGTCTGCAGCCTCCCCGCTCTGCTTCCCCTGCCACGACGAACGACTCTCCGGGACACACATGTCCCCGACTGCTCCGTATTGTATAGGAGGCAGGGAGAGGAGAGAGGTAGGGGGAGGAGGCAGTGCGAAGGCCAGCGGCTTCATCTATTACATTGCCGACGGCTATATTTCATTAAATTAACCAACTTCTAATACATTTGGCCGCAGCGAGACGGCCGTAAAATACATTGTAGCTTAGTGTAATCATTCCATTTCTAACATTGGCCGCTGCGCTGGGGCCACTTCGCACATTGGCCGGCCAGAACCCGAAGTGGCTGGCCAGAACGCGAAGAGGCCACACTTCGGGTTCTAGCCGTAACATATACAATAAAACTGATCTTTAAATAATCGTAATAATAGTCAGTGTTCACCCTGATTTACATGCTAAAAATGATTAGTGATGCCAGAATCTTTACCAATGACCAGGTGAATCACTGTGGAATGTTTCCTCCTCTCCCACCCTTCCCTGTGTCATAGGTAGATAAGTTCATCTTCCAGAAGACTGCAGGCTATCATAGCCTTGGACAAACATCCCTGGGAGGGCGGGGTTACATACCAATATGCAGCAATACATAGTGTTTAGAAGCATTTCTGATGCTGAAACCAGTATAATGAATGTAAACATGGGTAACCGGAATCATTTTTTTGTTCTGTTATGGGTCCTTTTTAAAGCGGTTTAAAACTCTGACAAAATTTTCAACAAAAATGTGTTTTCCTACTTTTTATAACCCATACAATTATCAGATTTGCTTTTGTGCACAAGTATTATTATTCATTTAGACATTATAACTTCCCAAAGTTCAGTTAATTTATTTTTAAAGCTGCTGGTGCATTTTATTCATAACTGTTGTAATTCTGTTGTGAATGCAGCCACCAGTGATTTCTGACCTGTGTCTCACCCCAGGACTCATCAGCTGATGTCCTGCACAGCCAGAGAATGTTTACATAAATGTATCAAGTAAAGAATGTGTACACAAGATAAGCTTAACAGCAGTTCGAATGCGGGTTCTCCCTGTAGGAAAAAGAGTTAGCCCTGTGATGTAACCCTTTGAATGCTGTTTTACTAAAAAAAACCATTGTGTTAGTATATTAAATACTGTAAATAATCTTTTAGAGCAAAGAAGAAATTCTGGGTTATATTCCGCTTTAAGTAATAGAAGTGGAAAATATGCAGTGTAATAGGTACTCACAAAATCGGGTTGCTGATGTTAGGCAAAGACTAAGACATTTGGGGGGGGGGGGGGGGTATTTCTTCAAACTGCTCCCCTTCTAACTGAGCAGATCAAATCTTGGGGTCACATGGGCAGAGCAGTGCAAAAGTGAGGCTGCATTAGCTTTGTACTGCATCAAGCAACACAAAGCTAGTAACTACAGAGGTGTAAATGATATTAGATCAGACTTCCACTGAGATCTGATCTAAGTATAGCAAGTATAGCAATTGGCAGGATGTTAAATGATCAGTATCAGGTAGATATTAATTGTATGGTGCTGAACATCTTGATTCACAATATGCACAAGTAGAATTTCATTTTTACCTAATAAAAAAAAAGAAAAAGTGATTCCTTGTAAAAACAGATAGGTACCAGTCAGCATCTACATAATTCAATGTGGGCAATGAACATACATGTTACAGGAATACATAGTGTCTGTGTATAACCTTCTGCAGTACATAAAATGGACTCATCAATGCACACACTCATACATCTCATACATCTCCATAAAGGTTTTTTTTTACTCATAATTAGATCATTTGAAACAAGTGGAGAGGAGAAGTTCTCTGTAGTGTGATAATGTTTTACTAAGGAAAATGCATGCTAAAAGATACACTTACTATTTTGTCATGAAAACAAGCATGCAGCTGATCATATAGCCCTGCAATATACCGGTATGTCCCGATTAGGTGCAACCTCAAACTGCCGTGGCCATCAGCAGTGGTTGGATCGGATGGAAACGCATCCTGGGTACCCCGTCGTTGGACTCTTGTGTGCTGGTAACGTTGTGACGTGTTTCGGCATTCCACACCTTGGTCAGGTAACCTGAAGATCACATTTTTATTTTGTATGTAAAATATATTTTTGCTTTTTGAATTACAAACAAGCAATATGTTTCAATAAAGTTGGGATGAGGGCAACAAAAGACTGGAAAATGTGTGATGTTGCACCCTTTTGCAGATTACACCCTAATCTTATGCACCATGTGGGCCAGTATTGCTACATGTAAGTCTGCATATGAGACAGGGGGTTAAAATGGACTTTCAACTTTATCTAAAAAATGTTTTTAGTTAATCTCTTTCTTCACCATGTACAGGGCTGGTTCTAGACTTTTTTCTGCCTGAAATAAACTTTGGAGGATGGTCCGCCCCTCCCCCACCGGAAACTCTGATCTATCAGATGTCACTGCTACTGATCTAGTGCAGTAATTGGCCCAACAACAGTGTCATGTTCCTGCCCGTGAGACTATCAGCACCAGTTAGCAAAAGGAGCAGCAGGCGGCTGCGATTCACCAGTCTGGTGCCAGCCCTCCACCTGATCGGTTGCATGCCAAAGCTTCCCCTCTGACTGCCCATGGTGATCTCTTGCCGGTGATGAGGTTTTACTGTAGCATGCTCTATGATATAATAGTGAAGGGCAGCAGGTGCCACCGGTTGAATGAAGACAGGAATTGGGGGATGCGTGGATGAGGAGGGTAGTGTGTGTTCCAGTAAGGCAGGCAGGAGAGTGGAGAGGAGGTAGGCGCCAGGTGGTCCAAAACTGTTAATACCCCTAGATTTAGCAGCCTGAAACACGTGATTCAGGTGGCTTCATGGTACCAGATACTTGTGCTCATCATCCCATAGGATATCTTTGGGATAAATCTGGGTATCCCTCCCTGGTGTACAATCCCCCTCCCCCCTCCCCTTTACCAGAGATTAGCAGCAGGAAGTGATGCTGGTAAGTATCCTCTCACCTCTTCAGTTCCTCTGGCGATCATGGCTCTCCTGTCTTTCATACTACAGCCTGCTTCCTGT
The DNA here is from genome assembly GCF_040937935.1 of Hyperolius riggenbachi. Lineage (NCBI taxonomy): Eukaryota > Metazoa > Chordata > Amphibia > Anura > Hyperoliidae > Hyperolius > Hyperolius riggenbachi. The sequence continues at coordinate 150,907,854 of NC_090651.1, read as the reverse complement.
ACTTGTATATACCATGTCTTGGCTTGAAGACACCATCAACCTGGGACCAAGTGCCATGCGATAGAGGAGGCCAGCATCAGTACAAGCCATGTATCTACTGAAATCCCAGTAGGAGAGGGAGAGATAAGAGGATATATACCAGCATTGCTTCCTTCTGCCAATCTCTGGAAGGGGGGTTTCAGGAACCACTAGAAGGTGGAAAGCTATAAGTTGGGGTAGGGCACCACTAGTCTACCAGTGTGAGCTATAAGAGGGAAGTGGAGGTCCACCAGACTACCAGGAAAAGCTATGGGACGGAATCACTATATAACCATGGGAAAGCTATATAGGGAAGGGGGAACCACTAGGCTACCAGGCAAAGCTATAAGGGGGAGGGGGAGCCACTAGATTGCCCCTCATAAGGGGGCACAGCACAAGGCTCCCAAAAGGAACATATAGCACAGGCCCCTGTAAGGGACCACAACATAGGGGACACTATAAGTGATAGTATAAATGGAAGTAAAATGTAATAGTGGAACTAAAAAAGATATCTATGGAAATGGAGCATGAAATAGCAGTGTAATATATTTGAAATCCACACGACCTCCATAAATCAGGTTTTCTTTATTGATCCATAAAATTTCAACAACATGGATAAAATCAAGGTAGCAGGTAGAGCTGAGTGGCAAAGTTTAGTGTCCCCCTCTTGATAAAGTGGCATGACTGCCATGATACCGGTGGACCAGTCTACTGGGATCTCCCCTCCCTCACCGGCCATGCTGCTCGTGTTCTAGTTCAGCTGACGGGTATCATATGTCTCTCCTTCCACTCCCGGTATCACTTCCCGGTATCACAGGACACCAAAACTAGCTTGACTGACACTTTATTATTAATTGTTCCACTTTTCACTGTTTGTGATTAATTGCATTTGTTTTCACCTCTTGTTTGATTGCTCTTTTATGATTATATTAACCACTTGAGGACCACAGTCTTTTCGCCCCTTAAGGACCAGAGCCTTTTTCTCCATTCAGACCACTGCAGTTTTCACGGTTTATTGCTCGGTCATACAACCTACCACCTAAAGGAATTTTACCTCCTTTTCTTGTCACTAATACAGCTTTTTTTTGCTGCTATTTGATTGCTGCTGCGAGTTTTAGTTTTTATTATATTCATCAAAAAAGACATGAATTTTGGCAAAAAAATGACTTTTTTAACTTGCTGTGCTGACATTTTTCAAATAAAGTAAAATTTCCTATACATTTGAGCGCGAAAGTTATTCTGCTACATGTCTTTGATAAAAAAAAAACCATTCAGTGTATATTTATTGGATTGGGTAAAAGTTATAGCGTTTACAAACTATGGTGCCAAAAGTGAATTTTCCCATTTTCAAGCATCTCTGACTTTTCTGCGCACCTGTCAGGTTTCATGAGGGGCTAAAATTCCAGGATAGTACAAATACCCCCCAAATGACCCCATTTTGGAAAGAAGACATCCCAAAGTATTCAGTGAGAGGCATGGTGAGTTCATAGAAGATTTTATTTTTTGTCACAAGTTAGCGGAAAATGACACTTTGTGACAAAAAAAAAAAAAAAAAAAAAAGTTTCCATTTCTTCTAACTTGCGACAAAAAAAAAAATTAAATCTGCCACGGACTCACTATGCTCCTCTCTGAATACCTTGAAGTGTCTACTTTCCAAAATGGGGTCATTTGTGGGGTGTGTTCACTGTCCTGGCATTTTGGGGGGTGCCTAATTGTAAGCACCCCTGTAAAGCCTAAAGATGCTCATTGGACTTTGGGCCCCTTAGCGCAGTTAGGCTGCAAAAAAAGTGCCACACATGTGGTATTGCCGTACTCAGGAGAAGTAGTACAATGTGTTTTGGGGTGTATTTTTACACATACCCATGCTGGGTGGGAGAAATATCTCCGTAAATGACAATTGTTTTATTTTTTTTACACACAATTGTCTATTTATAGAGATATTTCTCCCACTCAGCATGGGTATGTGGAAAAATACACCCCAAAACACATTATACTACTTCTCCTGAGTACGGCGATACCACATGTGTGGCACTTTTTTGCACCCTAACTGCGCTAAGGGGCCCAAAGTTCAATGAGTACCTTTAGGATTTCACAGGTCATTTTGAGAAATTTCGTTTCAAGACTACTCCTCACGGTTTAGGGCCCCTAAAATGCCAGGACAGTATAGGAACCCCACAAATTACCCCATTTTAGAAAGAAGACACCCCAAGGTATTCCGTTAGGAGGATGGTGAGTTCATAGAAGATTTTTTTTTTGTTTGTCACAAGTTAGCGGAAATTGATTTTAATTGTTTTTTTTCACAAAGTGTCATTTTCCTCTAACTTGTGACAAACAATAAAATCTTCTATGAACTCACCATACTCCTAACGGAATACCTTGGGGTGTCTTCTTTCTAAAATGGGGTCATTTGTGGGGTTCCTATACTGCCCTGGCATTTTAGGGGCCCTAAACCGTGAGGAGTAGTCTTGAAACCAAATGTCGCAAAATGACCTGTGAAATCTTAAAGGTATCTTTAAGAAATCTTTGGGCCCCTTAGCGCACTTAGGGTGCAAAAAAGTGCCACACATGTGGTACCGTCGTACTCAGGAGAAGTAGTATAATGTTTTTTGGGGTGTATTTTTACACATACCCATGCTGGGTGGGAGAAATATCTCTGTAAATGACAATTGTTTGATTTTTTTTACACACAATTGTCCATTTACAGAGAGATTTCTCCCACCCAGCATGTGTATGTGTAAAAATACACCCCAAAACACAATATACTACTTCTTCTGAGTACGGCGATACCACATGTGTGACACTTTTTTGCAACCTAGGTGCGCTAAGGGGCCTAACGTCCTATTCACAGGTCATTTTGAGGCATTTGGATTCTAGACTACTGCTCACGGTTTAGGGCCCCTAAAATGCCAGAGCAGTATAGGAACCCCACAAGTGACCCCATTTTAGAAAGAAGACACCCCAAGGTATTCTGTTAGGAGTATGGTGAGTTCATAGAAGATTTTTTTTTTGTCACAAGTTAGCGGAAAATGACACTTTGTGAAAAAAAAAACAATACATATCAATTTCCGCTAACTTGTGACAAAAAATAAAATCTTCTATGAACTCATCATACACCTAACAGAATACCTTGGGGTGTCTTCTTTCTAAAATGGGGTCACTTGTGGGGTTCCTATACTGCCCTGGCATTTTAGGGGCCGTGAGGAGTAGTCTTGAACCCAAATGTCTCAAAATGACCTGTGAAATCCTAAAGGTACTCATTGGACTTTGGGCCCCTTAGCACAGTTAGGCTGCAAAAAAGTGTCACACATGTGGTATCGCCGTACTCAGAAGAAGTAGTATAATGTGTTTTGTGGTGTATTTTTACATATAACCATGCTGGGTGGGAGAAATATCTCTGTAAATGACACATTTTTGATTTTTTTTACACACAATTGTCCATTTACAGAGAGATTTCTCCCACCACAAAACACATTATACTACTTCTCCTGAGTATGGCGATACCACATGTGTGACACTTTTTTGCAGCCTAGGTGCGCTAAGGGGCCCAACGTCCTATTCACAGGTCATTTTGAGGCATTTGTTTTCTAGACTACTCCTCACGGTTTAGGGCCCCTAAAATGCCAGGGCAGTATAGGAACCCCACAAGTGACTCCATTTTAGAAAGAAGACACCCCAAGGTATTCCGTTAGGGGTATGGTGAGTTCATAGAAGATTTTATTTTTTGTCACAAGTTAGTGAAAAATGACACTTTGTGAAAAAAACAATAAAAATCCAATTTCCGCTAACTTTTGACAAAAAATAAAATCTTCTATGAACTCATCATACACCTAACAGAATACCTTGGGGTGTCTTCTTTCTAAAATGGGGTCACTTGTGGGGTTCCTATACTGCCCTGGCATTTTAGGGGCCGTGAGGAGTAGTCTTGAACCCAAATGTCTCAAAATGACCTGTGAAATCCTAAAGGTACTCATTGGACTTTGGGCCCCTTAGCACAGTTAGGCTGCAAAAAAGTGTCACACATGTGGTATCGCCGTACTCAGAAGAAGTAGTATAATGTGTTTTGTGGTGTATTTTTACATATAACCATGCTGGGTGGGAGAAATATCTCTGTAAATGACACATTTTTGATTTTTTTTACACACAATTGTCCATTTACAGAGAGATTTCTCCCACCACAAAACACATTATACTACTTCTCCTGAGTATGGCGATACCACATGTGTGACACTTTTTTGCAGCCTAGGTGCGCTAAGGGGCCCAACGTCCTATTCACAGGTCATTTTGAGGCATTTGTTTTCTAGACTACTCCTCACGGTTTAGGGCCCCTAAAATGCCAGGGCAGTATAGGAACCCCACAAGTGACTCCATTTTAGAAAGAAGACACCCCAAGGTATTCCGTTAGGGGTATGGTGAGTTCATAGAAGATTTTATTTTTTTGTCACAAGTTAGTGAAAAATGACACTTTGTGAAAAAAACAATAAAAATCCAATTTCCGCTAACTTTTGACAAAAAATAAAATCTTCTATGAACTCATCATACACCTAACAGAATACCTTGGGGTGTCTTCTTTCTAAAATGGGGTCACTTGTGGGGTTCCTATACTGCCCTGGCATTTTACGGGCCCAAAACTGTGAGTAGTCTGGAAACCAAATTTCTCAAAATGACTGTTCAGGGGTATAAGCATCTGCAAAGTTTGATGACGGGTGGTCTATGAGGGGGCAAATTTTGTGGAACCGGTCATAAGCAGGGTGGCCTCTTAGATGACAGGATGTTTTGGGCCTGATCTGATGGATAGGAGTGCTAGGGGGGTGACAGGAGGTGATTGATGGGTGTCTCAGGGGGCGGTTAGAGGGGAAAATAGATGCAATCAATGCACTGGGGAGGTGATCGGAAGGGGGTCTGAGGGGGATCTGAGGGTTTGGCCGAGTGATCAGGAGCCCACATGGGGCAAATTAGGGCCTGATCTGATGGGTAGGTGTGCTAGGGGGTGACAGGAGGTGATTGATGGGTGTCTCAAGGTGTGATTAGAGGGGGGAAATAGATGCAAGCAATGCACTAGCGAGGTGATCAGGGCTGGGGTCTGAGGGTGTTCTGAGGTGTGGGCGGGTGATTGGGTGCCCGCAAGGGGCAGATTAGGGTCTAATCTGATGGGTAACAGTGACAGGTGGTGATAGGGGGTGATTGATGGGTAATTAGTGGGTGTTTAGAGGAGAGAAGAGATGTAAACACTGCACTTGGGAGGTGATCTGATGTCGGATCTGCGGGCGATCTATTGGTGTGGGTGGGTGATCAGATTGCCCGCAAGGGGCAGGTTAGGGGCTGATTGATGGGTGGCAGTGACAGGGGGTGATTGATGGGTGGCAGTGACAGGGGGTGATTGATAGGTGATTGACAGGTGATCAGTGGGTTATTACAGGGAATAACAGATGTAAATATTGCACTGGCGAATTGATAAGGGGGGGTCTGAGGGCAATCTGAGCATGTGGGCGGGTGATTGGGTGCCCGCAAGGGGCAGATTAGGGTCTAATCTGATGGGTAACAGTGACAGGTGGTGATAGGGGGTGATTGATGGGTGATTGATGGGTAATTAGTGGGTGTTTAGAGGAGAGAAGAGATGTAAACACTGCACTTGGGAGGTGATCTGATGTCGGATCTGCGGGCGATCTATTGGTGTGGGTGGGTGATCAGGGGCAGGTTAGGGGCTGATTGATGGGTAGCAGTGACAGGGGGTGATTGACGGGTGATTGACGGGTGATTGACGGGTGATTGACAGGTGATTGACAGGTGATCAGGGGGGATAGATGCATACAGTACACAGAGGGGTGTCTGGGGGGGGGGGGGGGGTCTGGGGAGAATCTGAGGGGTGGGGGGGGTGATCAGGAGGGAGTAGGGGGCAGATTAGGGACTAAAAAAAAAAGCGTTGACAGATAGTGACAGGGAGTGATTGATGGGTGATTAGGGGGGTGACTGGGTGCAAACAGTGGTCTGGGGGGTGGGCAGGGGGGGGTCTGAGGGGTGCTGTGGGCGATCAGGGGGCAGGGGGGGGGGAAATCCAGTGTGCTTGGGTGCAGACTAGGGTGGCTGCAGCCTGCCCTGGTGGTCCCTCGGACACTGGGACCACCAGGACAGGAGGCAGCCAGTATAATAGGCTTTGTATACATTACAAAGCCTATTATACATACGTGCAGCGGCGATCCGGGTGCTAGTAACCCGCCGGCGCTTCCGAACGGCCGGCGGGTTACAGCGAACGGTGGGCGGAGCCAGTCCCCGGCGGCTGATCGCGTCACAAATGACGCGATCGCCGCATAGCCACTCCCGCAGCCGCCCCCGCCGATGGGCGTATTGCGGTCGTTTGGGCCCGGACTTTGCCGCCGCCCATCGGCTGGGGGCGGTCGGGAAGTGGTTAAACAAAACCTGAACTGAAAATTAAAAGTCAAAATAAGCATACATAAGTCATACTTACCTCCCGTGTAGTCTACTCCTCAATCTCTTTCTCCTCTCCCACGTCCTGTTTGTCTACTGTGATCAAGGGAATTCTCCGTCCTCCATTTTGAAAATGGCCATTACCCCATAACAGCTTTCTGGTCAGTACACTGTTAAACTATAACATCGTCCACTTGAGCCATACGGAAACATGGACATTACCGGGCACATCAGTTGTCCACTCAGCTATAGCTGACAGCAACTGATATATTTCAGTTCTGACAAAATGTTGTCAGAACTGGAAGGGATCATTGTCAGAAGAAAATGGTGAGCTTCTGAGAGGAACTGATGACAAGGTAACTAATTAACCACTTCCCAACTGAGGGGTTTTACCCCTTGACCACCAGAGCAATTTTCACCTTTCAGAGCTCCTTCCATTCATTCGTCTATAACTTTATTATTACTTATCGCAATGAAATGAACTATATCTTGTTTTTTTCACCACCAATTAGGGTTTCTTTAGGTGGGACATTATGCCAAGAATTATTTTATTCTAAATGTGTTTTAATGGGAAAATAGGAAAAAATGTGGGAAAAAATTTATTATTTTTCAGTTTTCGGCCTTTATAGTTTTTAAATAATGCATGCTACTGTAAATAAAACCCATGAAATGTATTTACCTTTTTGTCCCGGTTATAAAACCGTTTAAATTATGTCCCTATCACAATGTTTGGCGCCAATATTTTAATTGGAAATAAAGGTGCATTTTTTTCAGTTTTGCGTCCATCCCTAATTACAAGCCCATAGTTTATAAAGTAACAGTGTTATACCCTCTTGACATAAATATTTAAAAAGTTCAGTCCCTAAGGTAACTATTTATGTATTTTTTTTTATTGTAATTTTTTTTTTTAATTACAAAAAAAAAAAATGGGGAGTGTGGGAGGTAAGGAGTTAATTTTTTGTGTAAAACTAATTTATTTGTATGTGAAAAATGCTTTAGGGTGTAGTTTTACTATTTGGCCACAAGATGGCAACAGTAACTTTTTGTTTAATGCGACCTGCAAGCGTCCTTCCGGACGCTTGCAGGAAGTACTGGGAGGCTGGGGAAGTTTTTGTTTTTCACAATGATCGCGCTGCTTATCGGAGAAGCAGCAGATCATTGCGGGGCGTAGATCAACGAACAGGAATGGATTTTCCCGTTCATTGATCTCCGGGCGAGTGGTCGGCGGCGTGTGTACGAGCGGGAGTTCGTGCTAGAGCGAGCGGGAGCGCGGGCAGCGGCGGGAGCGTGGAAAGTACGGATTTCTCCGTCCCTGGTGGTGAAAGGATGGAAAAAGGGACGGAGAAATTCATACGCGTGGGGGTAAAGTGGTTAATGTTCATTTGAAGTGACCTCATGTGTTTATTTTAAATAATTTTACTCAGTACAGGTTCCCTTTAAAGGTATTTTTGATAAGATGTGAATATTACCTAGGAGAAAACTTAGGAGAAAAAGTCAATGTTTCACTTGTCTGCTAATGTTAAAATAAGATGCAACTACTTTATATAGTATGCACACAGGCCTAGTCCACCCATGATGCCAAGTGAGGCGACTTTTTCAGGCAGCAGAAGTCCCTGGTCAACCTATTATGGGGGCAACTGTACCTAGCTACCAATACTGGGGGAACCTACAATTGCCTACCTACTTGTAATGAGGGTGTTTTGGGGGGGCTCACTACAGCTGTAATGTGCAGTGCAAGTTTTTGGGTGCTGTGCAATCATTCCAATTTGGGGGGGGGGGGGGGAACACATCCTTACAAGTTTGCCTCAGGCAGCAAAAAGTCTAGGATCGGCCCTGTATGCACAGTATACTCTGTATAGACTGTTCTTTATTTTGGCCAAGAATATGGCAGTTAAACATTGTGTAATATTGTTTCTGTTCAACAATAACTCTGCCTGTAAAATGATCTTGTCTGGCTAGGAACTTCGAAAGTCGTTATTTTTAGCGAGCAGACAGAAGTTTTATTTTGTCCCGGTATATACTACTATTTATAATTTTGTTGTAGACATTGTAACACTTACCCCATTTACAGATACTAACTTTGACATTTCATGCTCTAAAAATGCTACTTATCAGTCTGGAAATTCAAATAAGCACCTTTATGCTCAATGTTTGTAAAAAAATCACTTTGTATGCCTGAGATAGCCTTCATAGAAAATTCTACTTAGATGTCCAGAGAGACCTACTTATTACAGAGAATCGATGAGTGTAACCTAATGAAAGCTATCCTAGAATGAGATGCAATTGTACAAAAGGGAAATGCAGATGTTGTTTTACAAGGCAAGATCATTTCTCCAATGTACCGGTATATTCTTTGCAAAATGAATGAGATGCAACATGAGCTGTTGATGTTTTCCAATTATTTTTACAAGTGTTTGGAGAATTTGCTCAATAGACTACCGTATATATACTGTACATATTCTCCAACTCATATGTATCAAGAATATGCTTCAGTTCTGGCTCCTTAGGTATAATTCTAGCTGTTAGTTATAGACCAAATTTAAACATATATAAATGGTTGTGCATGAATGTGTCAGTGCACATGTATGCTTCTGTGCATGTGCATGTAAAGATTGTAGACCAAACAATAGGATAGATGATCTTCCTGGGGCACAATATTATACCTTGATGTTTGTATTATGGAATCTTATTTAAGCTTCTTTGCCTGAATGCATACCATCTCGGAGAGAAGCTAGTATTGAGAGATTATATAAGATATGGACAAATATTTTGTTTCAGAGTTTGTGTGAAGACGAAATCCTTAACAGACAGAGGTTGAGTTTGCAGTATGTTAAAATGGAAGAACGTATTCTCTCCTCTAAAAGATTAGTCACAGCATGATAACCCTTATGGGAAAAAAAAAATCTCCATTACAATTTATGGAAATCCTTAAAAAACTTGAGGTTTTACTTGGTTTCACTTTTGCAGATGGCATTGAAAGGGTTAAGCCTCTGTGTTTATTATATGCAGAGCTCTCCTGCAGTCTATTCACAGTTGCTGATAAGAACTACTTAGACAGGTTGATCTGCTTAAATAAACACAGAACACAAACAAGTGAATTTCTTCTGCAACTATATGTGTAATAATAACTTTTAATTGTGTGCTGTGCAAGAGTTCAGGTCAGCTTTAAAGAGAACCTGAAGCGAGTAAAATTATTTAAAATAAACACATGACGTAGCTGCAAATGAATATTACATACTTACCTCACGGTCAGTTCCTCTCAAAAGCTCAACATTTCCTTCTTACAGTGAACCCTTCCAGTTCTGACAATATTTTGTCAGACCTGAAATGTACCAGTTGCTGTCAGTTATATATCAGCTGCTGTCTGTTAAACTGTAATATCACCCACTTGAGCCATAGGGAAACATGGACATTACCTTGCACATTCAGTTGTAACTGTGTGCTGACCGGGAAACTGTTATGGGGTAATGGCCATTTTTAAAATGGAGGACAGAGAATTCCATTGATCACAGTGGACAAATGAGGCGCAGGAGAGGAGAAAGAGATTGAGGAGTACACTACATGGGAGGTAGGTATGACCTGTGTATGGCTATTTTGACTTTTAATTTTCAGTTCAGGTTTGCTTTAATGGTGCAGTGTAGGTCTCCTTTTAGATTTGGCGGAGAGTTCCATCCCCTTACACATCCGAAATCTCCACGCTTGACCATGACAGTCACCATTCAAATGAGATGCAGAACTTAACTGCATGGCAATTCTAAGGTTACAACCCATGGGATCTCCATGCTGGTAACAGTTGGCAACAGCTAGAGAACATGAACATGAACACAGGTACAAGCATAACCAGGAGAAATTGGAAACAACAGGTCAGATATCTGAATGAGGCATAAACATGACAAAGGAGTTCCCAGCAAAGGGGTTTTCAGAAGTATTGGATATGTCAGATAGTAAGGGAGCAGAATGAGGGAAAAAGGTGTTTGTTACCAGAGGTTCACTGAAGTCTCTCAGAATAAACTCTGGAGTCCAACTTAGTTTGGAACCTGTCTGTGTTCCTATTTAAAAGGAACCTGAGCTCAGGCTAAAACCACAATTTGGACTTACCTGGGGCTTCCTCAGCGCCCCGTAGCCCGCTAGGTTCCCCGGCATCCACCTGGCTCTTCTCCTAGTCCGGTTGTTGGCTCTGTTAATCGGTGACTGCGGCCTGAAGTCGCCGTGTGCGGCCATGCCGCGCACGCTACACTTCATCAGTCTTCTCTAAGACTGAAATGATAAATATTTTTTACTCAGTAAAATTACATTTCTGTGGTACACTTCAATATACACCAAGTTCCAAGTTCTGTATACTTCCAGAGGCCGCCCACATCATGGATCATGCAGACTGGTTTAGCTCAGGGTGCAGAGCCCCACCCAGTCCAGGCTACAAATTCTAGCTATATCAAGGCTACATGGGTTAAAAGGAGTCAGATGCTTGAGAGATGGGACCCTATGCTATCTGATAGTGTACTGGTTAAGGGCTCTGACTCTCACACAGGGGACCTGGGTTCAAATCTCCCTATTCAGTAAGTCAGCACCTACTGAGTGCGCTCTACTGGCTGCCTCGCAATCGCTTTGAGTCAGACAGGAGAAAAGTGCTATACAAATGCTGGAATTATTATTATCCTGTCTGTTTTCTTAAAATGTGTGTACAAAATTCTGTATATATCAAAGTGTACCACAGCAAAAATGTCATTTTACTGAGTGTAAAAAAAAATGTTTGTCTTTGAATTGTTTAAAATGAATTTTCTCCAATACTACAAGCTCTTTCTGAAAAAAAACCCCCAAAACTCCATATTTTTAACTTGTTTCCAAAGAATCAAAGTTCGCACTGTACATGTAATAGAACAATTGTGGCACATACTTTTGGTTATGCTTGAAATAAATTCATTACGAATTTGGTGGAAAATTACGATTCTGCGAAATTCGAGATCAACACTAGTTGGAGGACATGATCCATGGAGGCTGATCTAAGGAGGAAGCTGCAAGTGAGAAGATTTACGAATTTTCGCCAGTCATTTTTACATCAAAAATGGCATTTTTATTTTCAAGAAAATGTTTGTGAAAATACATTGTGTTTTTCCAATATGGCAAAAATTCATGCAAACGCGTTATTTTTACCATGACAATTTGTATATTTTAGCGCAAAAATGCGAAAAATCATTTTTTTAAGCATGAAAATTTGCAAAAATGATAAAAATTCCAAACTTATGACAAAATGATTTTTCATGACATTTCCACTATAAAGTCGTATTCAACATTATTTTTGTGAAAATAAATGCGAAAACAATATCGGCATTTTCACTCATCACTGCTAGAAATAGATAATAATGGTGCAGAATTAACTATTATGAGCCCAACGCTCACTTAGGGCTACAGTACCACTGAGTACTGAAAAATTCTCTCTAATTTTTAATGGTGATTGTATAATTTATTGTATTTAAGTAATGTGTTTAAACTGTTAATATGAAGAATATGTCTTGAGATCCCTTCATGTGCAGCAGGTATACAGTGAGATAAATGCACAGATTAATCTGGACACAACACACCTTCTAACTCACTAGCAGCAATTTGTCATGCTTAAGCTTAATACACTGGACCTCTTAACTTTACACTATAAAAGGTGACAATTTTTATATTGCAGTTACCAGCAGGACATGTTCATGCCGCTTATGGAGTTTAATATAAAAGATAGTACTTTATTTACAACGTAAACTGTCAAAGAGTTGGCTTTAAGGTTACAGAGCAAAGATAACGAAGATAAAAAAAATGCTTGCAAAATGATAAATATTTTCATTAAAAAAACTTTAAAACTCCAAAGTTCAAAGATATGTTTTTCACTCCTTATATCTTCTCCCAAACTAATCTAGTTTCAATTTAATTCCATATTTCAGGCCTGTCACTGTTCGTACTACAGGTTTTCAAGCACAATCCATTTTTTATGAGGCTGATCTTGGCGACAGCTTTATTTCACAAAGCAATCTTAAACTTTGTCTGGCAGGAGACGGGTCACAAAAGGTCAAATATTCTGTGCCTGTAGGTAAAGGAACGTATTAAATATGGCGTTTGTTAAACCGATGGGACAGCGTCAGGATAGATGACATGTAGATGTTTTTTGAATAAAAACTGTGAGCCCAAACTGTGGCTTCAAAATGTGTCTCTCCTTGCTTTCGCCAGGCACCACTGGTCATTTAGTTATCAAGTAGCAGACATGTAAAATAGGTGGCTGTACATACACAAAAGGACAGTCACATCTGGTATATCTACACTGACTAAAAAAAACCACTGCCCTTCAGTAGATATCACTTATATTCTGCTACTTGTATAAATTACCAGGATGCTTGGTTCATTCTACAACAAACGCATTTCTTAGCAATCAGAGGAACCTCAGAAAGCTTTACCTAAACAATCAGGGGAAGCAGGAACCTTCTGAGTGTAGTAGTTAGAGTTTATGTGAGTAACACTCTATAATTGCCCCTTTTTTGCCCCTCCCCCAAACACCAATACTACTCTATCCTAGCATTTTTGAATCACATGACTATTCCACCATACACTACTATTTCTAACTATACCTACCCCCCCTCCACCCCCTCCCTGATACTCCTCCCCTCCCTCCGCATAGACCCTGCTCATAAGGCTCCATTTATATTATTCCACATAGTAGATTATACTTCTTTATGCTAAATGGACTAAAACCTGACCCAGCTGTTCCTTTTTCACAAACAATAACCCCCACCTCCACTTTCCCCCTAACAATTACCTACAGTGGAGGAAATAATTATTTGACCCCTCACTGATTTTGTAAGTTTGTCCAATGACAAAGAAATGAAAAGTCTCAGAACAGTATCATTTCAATGGTAGGTTTTTTTTAACAGTGGCAGATAGCACATCAAAAGGAAAATAGAAAAAATAACCTTAAATAAAAGATAGCAACTGATTTGCATTTCATTGAGTGAAATAAGTTTTTGAACCCTCTAACAATAAAAGACTTAATACTTAGTGGAAAAACCCTTGTTTGCAAGCACAGAGGTCAAATGTTTCTTGTAATTGATGACCAAGTTTGCACACATTTTAGGAGGAATGTTGGTCCACTCCTCTTTGCAGATCATCTCTAAATCCCTAAGGTTTCGAGGCTGTCTCTGTGCAACTCTGAGCTTGAGCTCCCTCCATAGGTTTTCTATTGGATTAAGGTCCGGAGACTGACTAGGCCACTCCATGACCTTAATGTGCTTCTTCTTGAGCCACTCCTTTGTTGCCTTTGCTGTATGTTTTGGGTCATTGTCGTGCTGGAACACCCATCCACGACCCATTTTTAGTTTCCTGGCAGAGGGAAGGAGGTTGTCGTTCAGGATTTCACGATACATGGCTCCGGCCATTTTCCTGTTAATGCGATTAAGTTGTCCTGTGCCCTTAGGAGAAAAACACCCCCAAAGCAAAATGTTTCCACCCCAATGCTTGACGGTGGGGACGGTGTTTTGGGGGTCATAGGCAGCATTTTTCTTCCTCCAAACACAGCGAGTTGAGTTAATGCCAAAGAGCTCTATTTTGGTCTCATCAGACCACAGCACCTTCTCCCAGTCACTCACAGAATCATTCAGGTGTTCATTGGCAAACTTCAGACGGGCCTGCACATGTGCCTTCTTAAGCAGGGGGACCTTGCGAGCCCTGCAGGATTTTAATCCATTGCGGTGTAATGTGTTTCCAATGGTTTTCTTGGTGACTGTGGTCCCTGCTAATTTGAGGTCATTCACTAACTCCTCCCGTGTAGTTCTAGGATGCTTTTTCACCTTCCTCAGAACCATTGACACCCCACGAGGTGAGATCTTGCGTGGAGCCCCAGAGCGAGGTCGATTGATGGTCATTTTGTGCTCCTTTCATTTTCGAACAATCGCACCAACATTTGTCACCTTCTCTCCCAGCTTCTTGCTAATGGTTTTGTAGCCCATTCCAGCCTTGTGCAGGTCTACAATTTTGTCTCTGACATCCTTGGACAGCTCTTTGGTCTTTCCCATGTTGGAGAGTTTGGAGTCTGCTTGATTGATTGATTCTGTGGACAGGTGTCTTTTATAACAGGTGACTAGTTAAGACAGGTGTCCTTAAAGAGACTCCGTAACAAAAAATGCATCCTGTTTTTTATCATCCTACAAGTTCCAAAAGCTATTCTAATGTGTTCTGGCTTACTGCAGCACGTTTTACTATCACCATCTCTGTAATAAATCAACTTATCTCTCTCTTGTCAGACTTGTCAGCCTGTGTCTGGAAGGCTGCCAAGTTCTTCAGTGTTGTGGTTCTGTGATGCATCTCCCCCCTCCAGGCCCCTCTCTGCACACTGCCTGTGTATTATTTAGATTAGGGCAGCTTCTCTCTTCTCTCTTATCTTTTACAAGCTGGATAAATCCTCCTCTGAGCTGGCTGGGCTTTCACATACTGAGGAATTACATACAGGCAGAGCTGTCTGCACTCTGCAGGAAGAAACAGCCTGACACTTCAGTGGACGATAGCTGCAGGGGGAAATAAACACACAAATGATCTCTTGAGATTCAAAAGGAAGGGTGTATACAGCCTGCTTGTGTATGGATGTATTTTCTATGTGTGGACATACTGTACATCAACCTACTTCCTGTTTTGGTGGCCATTTTGTTTGTTTATAAACAAACTTTTTAAAACTGTTTTTAACCACTTTTAATGCGGCGAGGAGCGGCAAAATTGTGACAGAGGGTAATAGGAGATGTCCCCTAACGCACTGGTATGTTTACTTTTGTGCGATTTTAACAATACAGATTCTCTTTAATGAGGGTGACTAATTGAGTAGAAGTGTCTAACTACTCTGTGGGAGCCAGAACTCTTAATGGTTGGTAGGGGTTCAAAAACTTATTTCACTCAATGAAATGCAAATCAGTTGCTATCTTTTATTTAAGGTTATTTTTTCGATTTACCTTTTGATGTGCTATCTGCCACTGTTAAAATAAACCTACCATTGAAATGATACTGTTCTGAGACTTTTCATTTCTTTGTCATTGGACAAACTTACAAAATCAGTGAGGGGTCAAATAATTATTTCCTCCACTGTATATCAACAATTTTTTAAGAAAAATGTCTGTACAGTTTTTATGTTTGTCAGATCACATACCAAATACGTGCCTTTTTATCCCTAATAGTGTACTCCTACTTCTATTGCCTGATGAAGCGGGTATAGACCTGCGAAACGCATTGTAAACAATACCCTGGAGTGTACCAATAAATTAAATTTTTGTTGAAATACACAGTTACTTGTGTCTGCTTGAGGGAGGTAAGTCCACCACTGCCTCCTAAGCAATTTTAAACATTTTAATTACTGCTTCGGGGGTCACATAATACATTTAGAGGGATGAAAGCAAGGGATTTCCGTTGTATCCGTTGTTCGTGATTATCGCATGTCGTTACCGCTGCGCACCAATTCAACCACATCGGCCTGAGATTTCCCAGAATCTCAGATTCAACCAATTTCCGCCCAAAATCAGTCAAATCGTCAATTGGGCATGCTTATGGCGGCACAGATTTTCACCCAATCCGATAGTAATTATCAAAACGGTTGGTTAATCGCCGAGACAACAGATGTATGGCCACCTTAATTCCCCAAGACTCCCCCCCCCACACACACATTTATGTCCATAGAGGTACTGTCCCTTCAGAAGAGGGACATTTGGGAGCTATAATAGTGTGAAAGCAGACAGTTGTTTTTTTCTATGGACCCTGCAGGCAAGCCTCTGCTCTGCATCTTGTTGTGTTCAATTATCAGCTTACCCATCCTCTAATTGCTCTGTAATTGCACCTTTATTTTTCTCAGCCAGCCTAATGTTTCACATTGCCTTATATAAAAACCTGAATGCAGCAAGCACTGCACCAGCCCTAAATCATTAAATGAGAGGCAGTCTGGGGGGAAATCTCCCCCTTTCCCCCCTGGCCAGTCCTCCCCTGCTGTTCGGTCTAATACTCTATAATTGGAATAACATAACACTCACATTTGGTGGTTGGTCAATCACAACTGTATTTTATCGCCTGTGATGGAATACTTGTCACCCACTGGGGTCTGTGTTGTTCTTGTGGTTGCTACTCCAATACACAGGTTGTGGTAGGTGAGGGACTAGGGAATGGGGGCTTATTTCAACAACTACAACAATATCTACAGTATTGCACTGACATGTTTGCTTGGTTTGGAGGTGTCCAAAATAAACAATTAAAAATTGTAAACCATCAATTAATAAATGAAGGCAAATGGAACACTTACCTTTCAAAAGGTGTCACAGTAAAAATGGTTTATTAAGGACTTATTGGCACAATGCAGCACATCATGAGTCTGGCCCATTTCCTCAGGTACTGTGCTAAAAAAAATGTAATTTCGACATGAAGATCAAACATAATACATAAATGTACAGCATATAGAAATATGCAGTATATAAATATATAAAATACAATATTTAACCAATTAACCTCCTTAGCAGTAACCCCGTGCTGGACACGGGGTAAGCCGCGCAAGAGGATTTCTCAGGCCCCGCTGGGCCGATCTGCATAATTTTTTTATACACGCGTTACTCACGATCGCCGCCGCCCTGCGCCGAATCGCCGCTACCCGCCGCATCAGAGGGTGCCCCCCGAGACCCGTGCGCTGCCTGGCCAATCAGTGCCAGGCAGCGCTGAGGGGTGGATCGGGGCTCCCTCTGATGTCACAACGTCGATGACGTCGGTGACGTCATCGCGCGCGTCGCCATAGCGACGGGGGAAACCCTGATGGAAATCCAGTTCAGAACGGGATTTCCGGATGGTCATACGCGCCGGCGGCGATCGGCGCATATGGGAGGACGCCGCAGGGAGGGGGGAAGAATGTAGCTAGCGCTAGGCTAGCTACATGCTATAAAAAAAAAAGTAAAAAAAAATCAAACCGCCAGGGAAGTTAATACACAAAACACATTTTAGGTACAATAAAATATTTCAAGAACACAATTTCCAGATATCACCACAGGCCATGGCTCATAATTATTTAATATCATGAAAATAGAGACCAGAGTTCTGTCTATACAAGAAATCTGTACACACACACACACACACACACACACACACACACACACACACACACACACACACACACACACACACACACACACACACACACACACACACACACACACACACACACACACACACACACACACACACACACACACACACACACACACACACACACACACACACACTTAGTTCTGCTGTTAATATTGCAATGAATGCAATGCTATTCATCACTGTACGTTGTTATGCTTAAAAAAAAAAATTACTGATCGCACTGATAACATGATTTTTTGCATGCATTTTATTGGAGAATTATGATGTAAGTTTAAATTTTAAGCCCAGGAAAAATATTTGGCATGTGACAGGCTGGAAAGAGGATAGATCATCTTGGGGGCTTCCACTGCCTTTCTGTCTCTGAGCCTTCTTTGAACCTCTGTGGCTTTGAGATTAATGTTTGTTTTTGCCAACCAGGGCAGGGAGTAAGTAAAATTCTTTCCGATGATGGCTTGAAGATAATAATCACTCAAAACAGAGTCTATACCATTTCCACACAATCGAAAACTGAAATGGAATTCTTCCCTGAAGATGAGTTTTACAGCTCAACTCCAAGGATTTTTTGGGGGGAAGGGTTATGGCCTTTTTGGGGAGTTTATTACTGTATCCCTGAATAGGATTATGTCTGTCATTCCTGTCCTGAAAGAATAAGTAGATCTTTAAAGAGACTCTGTAACAAAATGTTCAGCCTTATTTCTTCTATCCTATAAGTTCCTATACCTGTTCTAATGTGCTCTGGATTACTGCAGCCTTTTCTAGTTGCACTGTCTTTGTAATATATCTAATCTTCTTTTTTTGTCAAGCTTTGTCGACCCAGGGAGGAAGTGACTGCCTCTGCTGTGATAGAGAGAAGTTATGCACGCCCCGTGCCGGCTCTTTGTGTGTGCTTTGTTTATTAGTCACAGACATGGTCTCTGCTCTCAATTTCAGCTTGTCTGAGGGGGAAGGGAGCTGCCCATGCTGAGAAACTGTGAGAATGCCTGATTGGAGGTCAGATAATTCACTATGTAATAAAAACTTGTAGTATACTGTAACATGATAAACACTGCCTAAAACTGGCGATTAAAAGCCAGGATCGCGGCGGGGAGCTGCAGAAATGGCAAAGAGGGATCCAGGAGATCACAGTGACTTGATTGGTATGTTTTTTATTGTACAGATCGGACAGTACAGATTCTCTTTAAGCAACACAAAAAAAGGGATAAAGTTAGATTCCCTCAAAAGCTTTTGCTTTTGTTTCCTATTTCCTGTGCCCAAGACTACCAGGCTACATATCAATGCTAGTGATGGTCAATGAGATTCTAATAATTCTAAGTTAATGCAAATGTAATGCAGCTTGGAAATAGACCAATCAAATGCAGTAGCTGCAACATTTGATTGCACTCGCATATGTGAGTACCCAGTTATACCCTCGGACCTGCCACTGCATACATCCTGCGCTGCTTCTCTGGTCTTGATTAAAGTCCCTGGATGAGGAGTATACGACCAAAAAGACAAATTAGGGAAAAACTGGGCCTGCGCTTGCTCCTGGGCCCTATAGAATGTGCATTGGGTTCTAAGGCTTGCTATGCTCCTACAAATTTTGCTGGAAAATGACTAGTAGGCAATATCCAAACTCATCATTACGGCATCGCATTTAACTGCTCTCGCCGTGTGTTTCTTCATCTTGCAGTTGCTGCAGTTTTGTCACTATGTAAGCATCTACCCATACTGGCCTAGTGTAATGGAATCTGCATATTTTAGTATAGATGCTAATGAGTAGAGTAGCCAAAAATATTTATGTCTGTAATTTTATATTTCCCATATCATACTGAGTTATATACAATGCAAGAAATGGCAAAACAACCACACCTTCTGTTATATACTACGGTATTAACCAATAGCTTTAGAATTCATAATGCACAAACCCATTTAAACTAAATAATATAAGACCTCCTTTGTATTATGAAAAAAATACACAATAAATTGATCATGTTAATTCAGTAAGAGCCATTTTTGTGCTGAATCCGGGTTCATAAATAGGTGCAAGTGACAGTAAGGTAAAGTGCAAATAATGTTGCCAAAAACATTTATAGAAAAAATACATACAAAAATACTGTCACTAATAAACCCCAGTACAAATATGTCCTAATAAAGTGCAATGAAAAAGGCATACAGATCTACTGGAAGGTGCAATACTGCCAGTTATACGGAAAAAAGTGTATACTACACCGGATAGGGCTCATGCGTAATGGATGGATGTCCACATATATGGAATAGGCATGAGGGAGATCTGGGGAAATCTCCAAGCCACCAGCAAGTCACGACAAATATATTGCCAACAGGCGCCAAGTCTAAGCACCCTGGTGCACCTTAGCCGCAATTAACATTGCAGGCTATGGTACCGCAGAGGATGCTGCTTTCTGCCTGTGTCCAAAGTGTGAGTTACGGTGGAATCTGTGTTACTGTGCTGTCTCCATGAATGATGCAAATAACTCACTAAATTCCAAAAAGTTCTTTGACATTGCTGGCACAATCCAAATAAATAATATATATATATTTTTTTACTTTTTCAGCATTTTGTTTTATGACATTTTGTGATGCTTTAACTGAAACAGTGGACTGATTTTAAACATTTTAATTGGCAGTGCTTTGGAGAGTAGGGACATCAGTAACTAAGCATCCAGTAAATAGGCCCAGTAGTTATGCATGATATTCTTTCTAACTGTTTATTAAATAGATTCTGTTAATAGGACTCTTGCAGCATAAGAATCAGTGGAAAAAAATGACTTAATAATCAAGAGACCTCATCAAGACCCAAGTTGATTTGGAATGTTATGCAACAGAATGGAAAAGATCCAATCGATGGCTGACTCTATGAATGTTTAATAAGCCCAATGAAAAAATGTTTAAATCCCGAGACTTCGACATTAATTCTGCTGCTGCTTTACCAAGACATTACCTGGAATGTGTTTTTCTTATGTCTGTGGATTAGTTCTCTGTATCTTGGAAAGACGTGTCCATCAAGGCTTTCTCCCATGGAGAATCCATTTTAACAAAAGTACTATACAGGTCAGACATTAATATGGGGAAGATCATTTTTGCCCCAGTAAATAAATTAAATTGTGAATTTGAGCTGTCTACATAAAATCAGCATTTTGATATGATTCAGACATGAAATGTATATTGGAACTTTAGTCCCCCAATTTCAGGCCCTGAGGTTTTCCTCATCCTGTGTAGGTAGTCTGAGGCATGGGTTGTTTCTATTTCTGGATTAGTTGCTTTATTAACTGATGTCAAATATATACATTTTAAAGCATATGGTTAGGGGCCCTGTTCACCAGCTATTCCACACAGTAATGCTTTTCATATCTGTATAATCATAATCATCATGTTCTTCACTTGTAGTCTGAAGAGCATGATGAGCCAGACTGCAGCATTCCCACCTGCGCAACCTCTTGTTAACTCATTCAGTTGTGCTTTTTTTTGGATCACATGGCTCAATTATTAAAAAAAGATTTGTTGTTGTTGTTGTAGAAGCAGAGTTTAGTTCTATGAGGAGGTTAGATTAACTATTTCTGCTGCCCGGACGTGAAGCTCACGTCCAGGCAACTGCTCTGCTGTGGTGCCGTGGTGCTGCGGGTCCCCCGGTAGCCCTGGGATCAGTGAACGATCCCGATCACCGATCCGTCTCCCCAGCAGAAAAACCGATGCACTCTTACAAGAGGCTTCAGTCTTTCTGCGCGTCAAAATTTCCGCATCCCCCTTGTGCTTCCGCTTAGCGATAAGCACAAGGAGGGAAACAAATTAAATTAAATAGTAAAACTACGTCTACATATTTTTAACATTTACAATTTACACATATAATAACATTAAAAATTAACTGTTTATCTTCTACACCAAATATTACCCAAATAAAATTTTTTATGAAAAAAAAAATTACAATACAAAAAAAAAAAGACATAAATAGTTACCTAAGGGTCTGAACTTTTTAAATATGCATTTGAAGGGGGTATACTTTTTAAAATTTTTTTAAATTATAAGCTTGTAAATAGTGATGGACGCAAAACGGAAAAAATGCACCTTTATTTCCAAATAAAATATTGACCCCATACATTGTGATAGGGACAAAAATGTCATAACCGAGACAAACATGCAAATAAAATACATAGGTTTTAGTTATGGTAGCATGGATTATTTTAAAGCTATAATGGCCAAAAACTGAGAAATCATGAATTTTTTCCATTTTTTCTTATTAATCCTGTTAAAATGCATTTATAAAAAAAAATTCTTAGCAAAATGTACCACCCAAAGAAAGCCTAATTAGTGGCAGAAAAAACAAGATATAGATCAATAAATTGTGATAAGTAGTGATAAAGTTATTAGCGAATGAATGGGAGGTGAAAATTGCTCTGATGCATAAGGTGAAAAATCCCCGCGGGCTAAAATGGTTAATCATCGTTTAAATAATGGTGTCCTATTGGAAATCACAGTGATTGCTATAGTTATGTTCCACAGATATATTTTAATCCAATAAGGGGAAATTAAAGAAGTACCCTTACAGCATAGGGATAAGGAGTTCTCAGTTTAGGCTATGCTCTTGTCCTTGAAGAAGGCTTGTAATTCAATTTTGGCATTGTTAAAACAAAACATTCCATTGTAGTTTGTGACACCTTCCAATAGTTATATTCCACAAGCAAGTAAATGATGAGACTTGCTGGAGGGGCCACATGGAAATGAAAGCGCTTTGAGTCCTATGGGAGAAAAGTGCTATAGAAATGTGATTGTATTGTATTGTATTGTATGGTTTCCATGATCTCATGACGTGGGTACAGGTACACGATCACGCGAACATCGTTTAGTGTTGCGCAATGATAACAAACATCACAGTGGATCTCCAGCGACTCTGCGAAAAGCAATGCAATTGCTTGTCTACCTGTTCACGCCCGTCGGGTAATCTCGCATAGCATTGCGTTATGTCGCCCACAAGAAGATGGATCGGGCTTTGCTCGTCGTTGGAGGATGTCGCTGGATCTTTCCGCCTGCATCACTGCAGTGAGTATGTAGGTTAAAAGAGTGATGGATATGTTGTGGAAGGTTATTCCAGCGGAGTGGTGGAGTACATGAAAAGTCTTGTGTATGTGAATGCAAGGAGGTGATTTTTGTGTGCAGATCAGAGATTGCTGTTGGTATCTGTGAACAAGTGAGAAAAAGTATAGTAAATGTATAGGGGAGAGAGATTGTGGAGATCTTTGTAGATTAGGTAAGTTGACAAAAAGAAGTGAGTGAAAGGCATCCAATTTAGTGTATTGAACCAGATGTTAACATTTGTTATTGTTTATTTGTGAAGCCCTGAAGAAAGACATTTCTGAAATCATAAAATACTGTACGTAGCACATAGCCAGTTGGACACAGTGTTGTTTGTGTTGTACTGGTCCAAGCCCTATCCCATAGAGCCATATCAATCATTGCCATGTACTGATGAGGACCAAAAGTCTGAAACAGACTGTCTGCATGTGGGGTTGATGTGGCTTTGTAAAATTTAAAGCTATAGGCGTGCTATACACCAGCGATTCTGGATGCTAGCCTGGCTTTCAAGGGCATAAGAAGATAATTTGCACATTCAGTAGCGGTGCATTGTGGGTAACCACAGATGTTCACTTAAAGCTGAATTATTTTAAATTCCTTCTGTTTTAAGAAGGCAAACCAAACATAGCCAGTTGGAGGAGCTCGTCTGGGGGGAAGGGTTTGAACCTTGTGTATTACAGAGTCCTAGGCGCCTTGGACAGCTGGTCTTTACTTTAGGCACAGCACTCGACCTGAGGAAGCGTTTTCTTGTTGTCTTTTAAAAGTGCCGAACAAAGTATTTGTTTCTTTTATAACCTAGTGGATGTACTACTTTTTTAAGGTAGGACCATACATTAGCATTTATTTGTACAATATTACCCCACAATAAGATACACAGTATATACACACCACGGGCGCCTCCTCCACCATCCTGCTGCTGTAAAACTCCCATTTCCTAGGTCCTACCCAGAAGCATATCAATGCTTTGCACTGATAAAGGCCAGTTTAAAGAGAAACCGTAACCAAGAATTGAACTTCATCCCAATCAGTAGCTGATACCCCCTTTCCCATGAGAAATATTTTCCTTTTTTCAAACAGATCATGGCTGTATGGCTAATATTGTGGTGAAACCCCTTCCACAGTGTGCCAGGACCATGGTTTTGACAGTTTCCTGTCTGTGAACCTCATTGCATTGTGGGAAAGCTGTTTACAGCTTTTTACAACTGCTCAAAAAGCAAGCAGCATCTCCTTCCACTGACATCACCTGCCAGCAATAAAAATGTCACCATGTGATAAATGTCAGAATGTAAATCAGGGAGAGGAAAGATTTTACAATGAGCAAACACTGACTAAATCATTTATACATAATTATTGTAAAGATGAAGCACTGCTTTTATTACATTATTTTCACTGGAGTTCCTCTTTAAGTCTGTAACAGCTGTTTCATGTTGGATTAGTGTGGCTCTGTAAAAGTAATAGGCTAGAGGCGTACTGTAGCTCTAGATGAGTGCTTGGCTTTTCATTGATCTATTTGCATGTTGATTCCTTGAGAAGTGGTGGATCATGGGAGTGTATTCTTGGTTGTGTAAACCTGAACAATTGCAGAAATCTTCTGTTACATGGTACAATGTTCCATCACACTGGATTTATTAGATGGATCTTTTAGATAATTTCCAACCAATCCAATCGGACTGCACTAGATTTTGCAATAGATTTTGGGTACTTATCAATGCAAAATCTATTGCAAAATTGATCTGAAACAATTTGGATGTCTACACACGATGCAATTTCTTATCAGATCACTGGTCGATTTGATGGAAAATTGTACCACGTAGATGAGGCTTAAAGAAATCAAATTTTATATTCTGCATGTCTTTTGAGTTGCGGAAGCCTGGTAAAGCTACCTACAGTATCAAGCAAATACACAGACAGCTGTTACTTCTTGCCCACTTCCTGTCTGTGACACTTTGCAGGAAATTTGCATAAGTGATTACTTTTTTTAGAATCTGAGATAAGGTACTGCAAATCACAATTGCTGTACAAATCGCTAGCATTAAAGGAAAAAGCGCTTTAAAATCACCAGAAATAGCTCCACAAAACGCTGATAAAATCCGTACAAAAATCACGCTGCAAAACGCATTCTCTATTCCTAGTGAGCCCCCTAATGGGCCCTGGTCCTAAGGTATTGCATGATGCTGGCTCACTTAGGCCCTTATTCAATTCACTTTTTTCCCTAAGTTTTCTCTTAAGTGATAACTTTTCAACACTCTGTGAACATGCAAAAAGGGCATCTGGAAAAAAGGGTGCAGGATATAGACAAAATTATAAGTAATTATCTAAAGCCATATTTTTTGTTTCTATATTATAAACAAAAATCAAGTGCTAAATATGATGAATTAATGGTAATAAAATGGCAAAATACTGTCTATAACAAAAAACAATATTTAGACTTGTATTAAGCATAGGAATACAATTGTAGATATTACAGGTATTTTACTGCAACTATACCTAACTGTACTCTCACACAGAACTCTCCCTATACCTATCCCTAACCCCCCCCCCCCCCTTGGTGGTAATAAGCATAGTTTAGTAAATTGTATATATTACAAATATTGTACTGGGACTATACCTAGCCCTACTCTCACACAGAACCCTCCTTGTACCTATCCTTAACCCCTAGACCTCCCTGGTGGTGCTCAACCCTAAAACACTCCTGGTGGTTCTGAACCCTAAACCCCCCTGGCGGTGCCTAACCTTAAAACCCCCCTAGTGGTGCCTAACTCTAACCACCTCCCTGGTGGTGCCTAACCCTAATCACCCCCCTGGTGTTGCCTAACTCTAATTACCCCCCCGGTGGTGCCTAACCTTAACCACCCTCCCGGTGGTGCCTAACCGTAACCACCATCCTGGTGGTGCCTAACCCTAACCACCCCCCGGTGGTGCCTAGCCTTAAAGTGGATCAGAGATTAACTTTTATTCATTGCATAATTGTGTTCCTTAGATACAGCTTATAGGGCATTCCTCATGCTAAATACTTTTTTTTTTTAATACTTTATTCCCTATAAACTAAACAAGCCTCACCCACAGCTTCTCCAAAACGCCAAGGCACTCAGACCCATGTAGCAAGGGCTTTGGGAGCTCAGTCTGGGCAGGATGAGGAGGAGGTTACTAGCCAGAGATTTCAGAGGCTGAGCGGAGGGGTGTGTGAATTTTTCACAGGCTGAGGGGGGAAGATGCAGTTGCAGATTACCTGTGTGATGATGACAAACAGAACATGGCCGCTCTCATTGTATCACAGGAATAAATCATCATAAACTGTTGAAGCTGTATGCAGCCAGATTTGCTGTGTAAACTATCTAAACTTTAGATAAGATATATAGACAAGTTACATGTTATAGTTAGTTTTTCATCTCGGATCCGCTTTAACCACCCACCTGGTGGTGCCTAAACCTAACCATCCCCCTGGTGGTGCCTAACCCTAACCGCCCCGTGGTGGTGCCTCACCCTAACCAGCCCCACTGCACAAACACTCTTACACACATAGAAACAATAATATATTTGATACAGTAAAATACTTCACTATAAATAACATAAATAGAATAATTTATATATTTTAATAGAATAAATAGCCTAGCCTTACAATCACGTACACATAAAAAATATTATGAATAGAAAAAGTTATATATTTATAATAGAATAAATAGCCTTACAATTACGTAGTCATTAAACGTCTTAAAATAACGGTAATATTAAAAGCGCTATATCAGTAAGATAATAAATCTGAAAACTATAAATACCTATACTATAGCTACACATTATAATTCTGAAAACAAGGTTAATACCAAAAGCGATATATTTGTAATACAAAAAGCTTGAAAATTATATTCAAGCAATATACTTTAGAAAACGAATTTTGAAATGATAAAATAAGTAAAGAGGAAAATTTACTTATTACATCCAGAAAGCGAAATTTAAAAATGATAAAATAAGTTAAACAGAGAGTCAAAACAAATTTGTAAACAATATTTGTCATAAACCTTATTCTGTAAACAAAAAGTTTTGTTATCAAGATCCCTGTAAACGCTATTTGTTGGGTGCCTAATTTCTTCTCTGGTGCCCAATAGCCAATATTTTGCATTGCAGCCTATGATGCGCCCTTTTTGTCCATTAGCCACAAAAAAATTCGTTAATAACATTATAACATTATAGTTTTTGAGGTAGTAATCGTTTTATAGTTTTTGTCATATAATTTCTTTAATAATTACAGATTTTACGTTTTCAAAGGTATTATTGTTAATATATGTAAAAGGGTGTTTCTGCCGACAGGTTAGGCACCACCAATGGGGTGGTTAGGGTTAGGCACCACCAGGGGGGTTAGGGTTAGGCACCACCAGGGGGGGGGTTAGAGTTAAGCACCACCGGGAGGTGGTTAGGGTTAGGCGCCACTAAGGGAGTGGTTAGTTTTAGGCACCACCATGGGAGGGTTCTGTGTGAGGGTAGGGTTGGGTTAAGCAGTGTTGACAAAAAATGTAACGACATTTAACATTAATATTTATTCATAATTATTTCATATAATTTCTTTAATAACTACAGATTTTAAGTTTTCAAAGGTATTATTGTTAATATATGTAAAAGGGTGTTTCTGCCGACAGAGTGGTTAGGGTTAGGCACCACCAATGTGGTGGTTAGGGTTAGGCACCACCAGGGGGGTTAGAGTTAAGCACCACCGGGGGGGGTGGTTAAAGTTAAGCACCACCGGGAGGTGGTTAGGTTTAGGCGCCACTAAGGGAGTGGTTAGTTTTAGGCACCCCCAGGGGAGGGTTCTGTGTGAGGGTAGGGTTGGGTTAAGCAGTGTTGACAAAAAATGTAACGACATTTAACATTAATATTTATTCATAATTATTTCTCGTTTGTTTTTGCAACAGTAATTATCGTTAATAAAGCTGGTTGGTTGATGGTTCTCGGCAGCAAATTTCATTATTACCTGGCGCCAAATTCGTTAATAAATCAGCCCCTTTTTTCATGCATGCCTTTTTTCCTGCTTCCAAAAAAAGAATATGAAAAAGTATTGTACTTAAAAGGCATGTATTGATTGGGTGTGAAAATATCATCTAGGAGAAAAAAATGAAATGATTTGAATAAGGCTTAGTCTATTTTTGTTGTTATAGTCATTGAGGCCCAAGACAGGAAAGCCATGTAGCAGAGCCTGTGGATTTCCTTAGAGAACCACATTGACAGGCACTGGCAGACAGGTCTCTGAGTTAAGACTGAGGTAGGTTTGATAAGTCACTACTTCGCTCTCTCTTCTGTGTAGGCCTAAAATGTCAAGCTTAGCTGATCCACACATACTTATTTATGGCATGGTTAGCAAAACATTTTCACTGAGGGTGATCAGATTGTGCTTTGCTAGTCCAACTTCCCCCTAGTGATTTTTCATGTCCTCATTCCTGGTGGGAATGCTGATCATCAATAGAATGCACAAAGAAGAGTATTTTCATAAGCCCTAGTGGGGCACATCTTAGTGTTTAATAGGCTGATTTTATGCTTGATGATGCACTGGGATCAGCACTAGTCACTGCTAGAGCCATAATACTCACTGGGACTAATTTGTTAAACGTTAGGAAAATTAGAATTGTCAGTGTTACAAGCAATAATGTCGCAGCCTAATCTTACTTAGGAAACAGCAGTGGAAACCGATTGGCTACTTTGGGCAACATCTAGAATCTTCTTTCCTCTAGTTTTCTTATAACAAATCAGTCCCAATTATGCCCCTTATGTACACACCCCAGCAGAGAAGGAGCTAATGATCCGTGTTAATTAATAGAAGACTGTTGAAGAATCACTTACTTAACAAGAAAACTAAAGAGGAAAAAGCATTTGAAATAGAATCCCAGAGGTGCTGACATTTATCTTTTATAACTGGGCCACAGAGGTTATGTGATGATGCTGGTGCAGATATTTCAGAACATGCTGAGAGGGGCAGAACCTTACCCAAACCTTTGCCATTTACCAGCATTTTCAGACAATGGGTGGATTCAGCTATAATGTGTCCCTCCACGGTCTGGAACATTGCTAGTTAATATTAATTAAGGTTTCTAGGACATGCAAAAAATCAACTAGCTGTCATATTATTTTATGTAAAAATAAGCATTGTAAAACAGCAACAAAATCAGATGTTGGCTATTCTGTTGCCTGTCAGTGTTCCTAAAATGATGACATAATCCAGTGATTCCCAAACCTTGCCCAGTCCTGAGGACGTACAAGAATTAAACTTCAGGTATTTACAGACACAGTGGCATAGCTAAGGAGCTTTTGGCCCCAGTGCAGGTTTTACATTGGGGCCCTCCAAGCACTCTATACATAACAATCAATATGGTACGCAAAAACTTGCCAAGCACTGCCACAGTATTAGAGGTGAAAGTAGCGGATAGGGAATAGTTTGTTAGTAATTACCACTATATAAAGCCGCTATAGAAGTGATCATTACCAATACAAGGCCAATTAAGAGTTAAAACTGCCGTTGAGGGAGGGCCTCTGCAGACCCTATTGCTACGCCACTGTACAGACACAACATCAAGGAACCTCAATTTATAAACACGCAAAAATGCTGTTATTTCTGCAGAAATTATGAAACTTGGCTGTGCCAATGATTGTAGTTGTAGTGCCAATTGTAGTGCCAATGATCAGTGGGATTACCACCTATTGCATTACCGTTACTCTCAGTACTTATCAGGACTTTAGTCACTAAAGTACTGCCCTCCATATCTATAAAGTAACAGACATGCTACTTTAGAAAGTAGTGGCACATGGCCACAGGGAAAGTCAGTTTGAAAGCCTGCCACCAAATAAACCCTCTTTCCACTTTTATAAATACATGATATAAAAGTTGAGGTTAAATCTCTGAGAGAATTAAAAAATGGTGATCTCTTCTCAGGTCAATATTTTTAAAGATATGTCTGAATATGTTGCTACTGGAAACCACAAGATGGTCACAATATTAAGCAGCAAGCAGATTTAACTCACATATTTAATTGAAATTGGTAAAATTATATCGCAGAAAATCATGGCCATCCAAAATTAGCTTGCAGCCTTGTCCCTTGCCTACACAGATTCTTTAAATCCTGTAATGTTATGAATGTAGATCAGGGGTCTCAAACTCAATTTACCTGGGGGACGCAGGAGGCAAAGTCAGGATGAGGCTGGGCCGCATAAGGAATTTCACAATCGCGGCGCACCGCCACCTCTGCCCGCCCCTCTCACTCTTCCTTCACAGAGAGGGGCGGAGAGAGGCGGCAATCCGTGCGGCGATTGACGTCAGGAGGGGCAGAGCTGAAGCTGAAAGCTCTGCCCCTCCTTCCAGGAAATGCCGGCGGATTGCCCCCGGGCGATTTGGGGGCTCTGCAGCCCTCGTTTAGCGGCAGGGATGCGGTGGATTACTTGGGAGCACTGAAGCAAACTATAAGGAAGCTTTTGCCGGTGAGGGCCACAAAATATTGTATCGAGGGCCGCAAATGGCCCGCGGGCCGCGAGTTTGAGACCCCTGATGTAGATGAAAGAAATCCTACATTCTTAGCAAAATTTATATTATGAAATATTATACTTACATTATTGCACTAGTTATTGCATTAGTGCCAGCTCAAGCTTCCACTAACTGGTGTACCCCTTCCCATCTTTAGTTCTGAGAGACTCTGCTTCTTTAGGGTGCTCTTTTTATACCAATCAAGTTACTGATGTGTTGAAAATGTATCTAGCTAACTGTGAGATCTTTTCCTGTTGTCCCCTTCTCAGCTATTTTGAAATGTGTTACTAGCATACAATTTCTCAACATTTCATGCGCTGTTTTTGTACTATTTTCAATTAAATAAAGGATTTAAAGTGTACCAGAAAAGGTATTATTAAAAGATTTGATACTTACTCGGGGGCTTCCTACAGCCCCATAAGCACATCTGAATCCCTCGTCATCCTCCCACGGTCTGCCGTTCAGTCGAAATCAGCCCCGGTAACTGGCTCAGTTGCGTCAGTCGGGGTCTTCTGCGCATGCACGGACATCTCGCGCATGCGCATAAGACCCCGACTGAAATGAATGAGCCATTTACCAGGGTTGATTACGGCTGAACTGCAGACCATGGGAGGATGACAAGGGATTCAGATGTGCTTATGGAGCTGGAGGAAGCCCCGGGTAAGTATCAAATCTTTTAATCATACTGTCTCAGTTTTACTTTAAATACTGTGACTAAAGCATGTATAGACAGTTATTGTGAATTGTTTCTGAATAATAAATTACAAATTACCACAGTTTCTTCACGCCCTAAGTCCTCTCTAAGCTGTCTGTCTCAGGTGTCCCTTAGTTTTGCACTGGGCTTCTCTCTGTTGTTGACCCCATAACATTAAACCACTCAGTCATGTTTTTGCTGGCAGGCAAAATAGAAATTAATAAAACACATTTAGAAGAAAACTGCATTGGATGAAGCACATACTTGGATAGAGCATAATCATCATTAATGAATAAACCCCAATTATGTGCCTTAGGGCAATTTTTAATAAAGCGACAGTAAAAAGAAATGATCTGGGCACAGAATAAAATGAGGACTGCCATTAGACAATAGTACTTGGAACAGGGATATTTTATTTCAGGCCCCTTAGATCTAGAAAACTATTTTAAGAAATCCTTTCTATGAAGAAGGAATACAAAATATTTTTCAGTTGCTATCCTTAAATGAAGGTAGCACAAATAAATATACAAATTACATTCTACCAAACTTAGGGATTGATTCATAAATATCTTGTTATTTCAGTACTCTTTGCTTTGACACCACAGGTGTACCTTTGTCATATTTAGCTAACTGAATTAAAGCGGGATTAATTTGTCACCATAAAAATTAAATTTCAACAGCAACTGGTCTGAGTGTATTAAGTGATAAAGATGCTAATACTGCATTCAAAACTTTCAAAACTTTTTCTGCTGTTACGATTTGGAGTTATCACATACTTAACCACTTGAGGACTCAGCCTTTACCCCCCCCCCCCCCCTTAAGGACCAGTGTGTTTTTTATGATCTGTGCTGGGTGGGCTCTGCAGCCCCCAGCACAGATCAGGTTGCAGGCAGAGCGATCAGATCGCCCCCCTTTTTCCCCCCCTATGGGGATGATGTGCAGGGAGGGTCTCATCGCTCCTGCCTGCCTGGGTGTTGTGGGGGGGCACCTCAAAGCCCCCCTCCGCGGCGAAATTCCCCCCCTCCCTCTCCTCCCTCTCACCCCTGGTGATCGGGGCTGCACAGGACACTATCCGTCCTGTGCAGCCTGTGACAGGCTGTCCTCTGTCACATGGCGGCGATCCCCGGCCGCTGATTGGCCAGGGATCGGCGATCTGCCTTACGGCTCTGCGGTAGCAGCAGCGCCGTTCAATGTACACAAAGAAGACAAACGTCTCCTGCGTTTACGATTAGTCTGCGAGCCGCGATCAGCGCGGCTCGCAGGCTATTCACGGAGACCCGCTCCGTGATCTAACAGAAAACGGCCACTCGCGCGAGCGGCCTTTCCTGATTAATTAGGGAGGCACCTGGCGACGCAGATGTGTGTCGCTGGTCCTCCAGATACCACTTTGCTGCCGCACGGTATGAGTGTGCGGTCCGCAAGTGGTTGAGGAGCACTGTGCCAAACAGTTGCATGCTGGGGGTTCTTTTTTATCTATAATATATTCCTCCTCTTCCATTTATTTCCCTGCCTAGCTGCTTATCCGAAACACGATCCCCTGCTCACTTGTGTTTACAAGCAAGACTTAGGTCACTCAGCGTTGGAGGAGAAAAGAAAGTAATGGGCAGAAATTACATCAGGATTTAGCCTAAACTGTGGGCAAAGGACATGGTTCCCACCAGGAACAGAATTCTCTTCATTTACTATATAACATTCACTTATATATGTGTTTTTTCTCCCTGGCATAGTATGGCTAATCCTACTGCTTTAAATTCTGCTGCTTGTGACTTCAGTGTACAGAGCTGCAAAACCTCTTCCCAACTTTTAGCATTAAAATAATGTTGAAAATGGACAAGGATATAAAAATACTGTAACTGTATGGATTGTTACATAAATACTCTATCGGTTAGTACCTCACTTTCCATTTTCCGGAACTAATGTAACACCTTGAAGGTATTACAGGCAGTAGATAGTTTTGCTCAACCATGACTTTGTTTGGTTTTAGAGCAGTCTAGTCGAGCATGGCAAATTTCTTGAGATTTACTAGATTTTGAAACCAAAGTCAATGCCCCTAATCCAGTTGCTATTTCAATGGTGTCTACATTGGTGCTCCCATTGCTTTTAGGAGTGGTCCTTTAGAGGAAAATAAAGGCCCACTGAGCACAAAGCCTCTGGTTAGAGACCTTATAAATCAGAATTATAATCCAATTTTTATAACAAACAGAGTCAAATTTTACAAGCCAGGTAAGTTTACACTTACGGAGAAATGTAACTTGGCAATTGCTTAATACACACAGACAATATAACAATCAGACAGACAAAATAGTAATGCATAACAGTTCATAAAGCATACATTTTTTAAGTGTACAGCTCTGTGGTGTAATGTGGTGTAATGCTTTCATGTTCCAGCAGTTGCAGCATTTGTATAGTTCATCACCATGGCCAGATTTCAGGCAAGGCCACAATGGCCATGGCCTAGGGCACCAGGAAAGCGGCCTGTGGACAGCAGGGTGGCAGTAGCAGTTAGCATGCCAAACATTTGTCCAGCTTCACAGAGTTTGCATATAGAGGTGGGCGGCTACCAACAGCCGGATCTGGCACTCGGGGGATGAAGGGGCAGCGAATGGGCACTTACAGTGGTCTCTGAGCTGCCTGTCACTCACCAAATGTGCCGCTTGCCAAGGATCTTACCATCTAATCCCTGCCATCAAGTCATCAAGTCACTAAATGTTCTCAGAGGAGATTTTTGTGTAATCCCTGCAATCACTTCACTAACTGTCCTCAGAGAGGACTACAATCTAATCCCTGCCATGTTGGGGGGGAGAGGGGTTAGGATGTTGTCAGTCCAGGGGCAGCTGGGGATAGTGAGCCTTGGGTGGTAAAAAGTACAAATCCGGCCATGTTCATCACTAAGCAGACCTGCCACCTTGGGGGAGAAACTGTTTGGGCCCGTTTCCACTAAAGTGAATCTGCATGCGTTTTCTGCATGCAGATTCGTATAGCCAATAATAGTCAATGGGCCTGTTTCCACTTGTCAGGAAAACTGAGCGTTTTACTGTGCAGGAAAAATCTGCACAGCAGAGCCATCAGAATTCACACACCGCAAGGCTAGTGTGCGATTCGCATGTAATGTACAGGTAGTCCCTGACTTACGAACGCCCGACTTACGAACGCCATGCCGATACGAACGGTATGAATTCTCGATTTCCATGGGAACAAGTAAAAAAAAATGTCAAATTTGACTTGTAGTTTTTGAGAAAATCGATTTTAAAAAAATCAAAGAAAAAATGGCTTTTAAACTTGTATAAACAGGTACAAAAAGCAGAGGTGACACAGATGGGAACACCTACAGTCCCTATCTCGTTTGTTAATCTAAAGAATGGGAATGTCTCTACTTGGGTATCAGCTGATCCATTAAAAGGGGGTCAACTCCTCATCGGTTATCTACAGTATATTGCAATATGTCACTTTGCATAAAGATCTTACTAAGTACAGATTGGTGGGTCACAATTCACCGTAATTGTTAGTGGATTGAGGGATAAATCGTTGGACTACATGACTGAGATTTCATTTAATTCTAAGAAAATGTTTTGTAAAAAAGGTTAGCTCCTTTATCTAAATTATAGTTCTGGCTTTTCAATAAAAGTTTATGGCACTGACTTCCCAATCAGTTGCAAAGTTGCAGGGCGTGCTATTGTCACAAAACTTACTATGCTTGTCAGGGTCACTAGTGGGAATGTAAAAAAAAATGAAGAAGACTTTGTATTTTTTGTTTAAAGGGATTTTAATATTCTGGCAGGGAGATGCAATTTTAAACCTGGAGAAGGGTTGGATTTTAGTGGTATTGGACACATTAACTTCCCCAATGTTTCAATGTACCATAGCCCTTGGACACCTTTCCAGAACAGTACAACGGGACTACGGCATGTGCATATGTGCATACAAATCATAGTGACTGTTTCTACTCCACCTTTTGTCACATGACTGACATCTGATCTAGGAATTGACATCAACCATTGAAATTAAAAATTGTCAGCGACTAATAGTCAGTACTCATAGGAAGTGTAGCCCTGAATCAAACAGACACTTGGTGAAGGAGGCAGTGGCAGTCCCTCCCAATAGCCCTGCAGCTAGGAGAGATAAAAAGGGAAACCTTATTCAGGGGAGAGTAAGAATTAGGAGTTTCTTTTTTAACTATTGCCTTTTCACTCTACATGTATTGCTTGAATACTATATATTGTGTCAGCACATCACATTTACAGTAATATTATTATAATTATTATTGAAGCTGTAATTGATGATATTGGCTTGAGTTAAAGTTTTCCTAAGCAATCTAATAAACCTTCGCATGCACTGTGTGGTCTGTAACAAGTGGAGTGGTTTCACATGCCAGTGTAATGAAAATGAAGTCTCAAGTGAAAGCCTCTGTTGTTTTGCCCCACTAGTTCCTGAAACTGTCCTTCATATTACTATCTGGCACCAATGCTAACAGATTCAGGTGCCCCTGCTTCTCCCAGGCTATATATCAGCAGCAGGATCCTGGCTATGACAGCCTATAACATCCCCTTTTTTCTTCGCTAGACAAGGATAATAACTCCTTATGCTCTTGGGACAAATTGTAAAAGACGATATCCAGGAGCTGTGAAGCAAGTAGTCCAAAGGGACTCAAAAATGAAAGAACAAGGTGGGGAGTTAAAAAACTACTTGTTTTAACCTTCTGTTCACCAACAAGACAGTTTCTGAACAGGTCTTACCATATATCCTTCAATAATGTATTATTTCTGATGTCATGACGGTACAATGTTAGGTTTAAGGCTCAAAATAAACACTTTAAACCAATATATATATATATATATATATATATATATACAGTATAAATAGGTCAACGGGCAGACAGACAGACAGAAAAAAACAGACAGACATGGAGATGGGTGGATAGATGAATGCGCAGGTGGATGGATGGATGGATGGATGGATGGACAAACAGACAGACTGCTGAACAGATAGATAGACAGGTAGACAGATAGATAGAGAGATATGAAGATAGAGGGTTAGATAGATAATAGATGGAGGCATAGCTAGATTAAGAAATGCATTGATAAATAGCCAGGCAGAAGGTGTACTTAGCTTAAGTGACAAACTAGTTATCAGCCAATAAATGCAAATGATGGACAGATTCCAGTTATCAGCAAAAGAACATAAGCAAGGTGCCGATACATTGATCGATTTGCGGCATCCATGTCCAACAGATTTGATCAAAATGATTGAATCTGCCAGAGGTCAATGCCGCAAGGACACCTTCTGATCATAATTGCATTCCAGCCAAAATTGAAATGATCAGTCCGGCATGCTAGGTAGAGCTGGCTCAAAAGGCTGGATGTGTAAGTATCTCCATACCACTTGATAGCAGCCCTGCTAGGGGAGGTAAGAGGCCCAGGGTCCCCTAGCAATGGTTCCGGGAATGAGTCCTGTACCATGTGAGCTAATGATGTTACTGCACCTAGGCCCTTTTTCAGCTGCTACATTAGCTATTCACTTGTGCTATAGTGACAATGATCACTTCTACAATTGGCTTTGAGTAGTAGTAATTATCAACAAACTGTCCCTCTTCCTCTATTTACATGTATCTTTCTCTGGATCTGTCTTTGAAAAGCACTTTATGACACTCTATAATTTTGATAGTGTATATAAAGCCCTAAGAGGGCCCAGTGAAAAATTTACACTGGGGCCCAGGAATCTGGAGTTAACTCACTTAGTGTGGCCATGCCTCACAAGGCCATGTCTTAATCTATCCAACTGACTTGGTTGGCATGGAGTGGCTCCATCCACTGTCTTCTTCCCACATGATAATCAACTAGCCTCTGCTACAGTGCAGAAACAGGATATGCTAAAACAGCTGGGCGGTAACAATGGCTATGTTACTTATGTAGTTGCGCTCCTGTGTAGAGATGGCCCGAAAGGTTCGCAAGTGGTGAAACCCCGAACTTTATGCGAGTTCTACCCGCCCCCTATACTACATCATTAGGGTCAACTTTGACCCTCTACATCACAGTCAGCAGGCACAGGGTAACCAATCAGGCTACACTCCCTCCTGGAGCCCCCCCCTTATAAAACGCAGGCAGCGTCAGCCATTTCACTCACTCATGTGGCTGCAGTAATTAGAGAAGGGAGAGAACCTTGTTGCTGACATAGGGAAAGCTTATTTAGGCTCTTGTGTTAGGCTTGTTAGGTTGCTCCTTCTTGCTGATCTTATTGCTAAAAAGCACTCCTCATCCTCAACAGCTCTTTTGAGAACTAATGTTGTTCCTGTGATCTATTTTGTGTGTGTGTGTGTGTTTGTGTCCCACAGACACTTGTGTTGCATATACAGCCTTGGTAATTCCTACTGTGCCACTGCCAGGCTCAGTACATTCAGTGACTACCTGTGTGTGTGACAGGCAGCTGCACATTTGTAATACCAATCACTGCATACCCACCTATTGTTCAGTGCACTTATCTACCTACGTGACCGCACGCAGTGTCGCTGCACCTGTTCACGGTACCTGTGTGTGTGTGTGACAGGTGCACATTTGTAATACCAATCACTGCATACCCACCTGTTGTGCAGTGCACCTACCTACGGGACCACATGCAGTGGCACTGCACCTGTTCACGGTACCTGTGTGTGTGTGACAGGTGCACATTTGTAATACCAATCACTGCATACCCACCTGTTGTTCAGTGCACCTACCTATGTGACCACACGCAGTGTTACTGGACCTGTTCATGGTACCTGTGTGTGTGTGTGTGTGTGTGTGTGTGTGTGTGTGTGTGTGTGTGTGTGTGTGTGTGTGTGTGTGTGTGTGTGTGTGTGTGTGTGTGTGACAGGTGCACATTTGTAATACCAATCACTGCATACCCACCTGTATGCCATCTGTTCTCTCTGCCGCCAAAAATTGAGCCGTGGAAAGGCCAACACCAACGTAAGGACAGCTGCCTTACGAAGGCACATGGAGAAAAGGCACAAATTGCAATAGGAAGAGGAAAAGCAGCACACAAAAGCAAAGCCACCCTCCTTCTCCTCTTCCTCCTTCAGGTGCATCATCTTCAGCAGCTTTCTCCCTTGCACCTTCACAATCACAGCCACCCTCCTCCACTCCGCCTTTCACCTTGAGCGGTTCCTGCTCCTCTGCCCACAGCAGCAGCCAGGTGTCTGTGAGGAAAATCTTTGAAAAAGCCAATGTCTGCCAGTCACCCCCTTGCCCGGCGTCTGACAGATGGCTTGGCGGAACTGTTAGCTCACCAGCTGTTACCATACCATACCAGCTGGTGGACGGCAAGTGGTGTCATCTCTTACACACAGCATTGGGTCAAGGGTCCATCTGACCACGTATGCCTGGTCTGCCAAGCACGGTCAGGGCAGGTACATTACTTACACAGCCTATTGGGTCAACCTGGTGACCGCTGGCAAGCAGGGAGTACGTGGCTGTGCAGCGGACCTAGTTGTGACACTTCCACGGCTTGCAGGCAGGCCTGCTGCCACCTCCTCTCCTCCTGCTACATCCTCTTCGCTGTCGTCGTCCTCCTCCTCCTTGGCTGAGTGGCAGTACAACTCTACTGGTGCTGCGATCTCCTCTCCAGCTACACAGCCCCAGCTCCCCAGGGCCTAAGCTGCATACCAGGCAAGACGGTGTCACGCCATCTTAGACATGTCTTGCCTCAAAGCGGAGAGTCACACTGGAGCAGCTCTCCAGGCTGCTCTTAACAAACAGGTGGATCAGTGGCTGACCCCACACCAACTGGAGATCGGCAATGTGGTGTGTGACAATGACAGCAATCTCATTTCGGCTTTGAGATTGGGAAGGTTGAGACATGTACCCTGAATGGTACATGTGCTGAATCTCATAAT
Organism: Hyperolius riggenbachi; assembly: GCF_040937935.1. NCBI lineage: Eukaryota > Metazoa > Chordata > Amphibia > Anura > Hyperoliidae > Hyperolius > Hyperolius riggenbachi. The sequence continues at coordinate 150,869,163 of NC_090651.1, read as the reverse complement.
TCAGAGATTTATGTCTAAGTTCCCAGGTTTACAGGACGTCCTAAAGCAGTCCAGGAAGGTGTGTGGGCATTTCAGGTGGTCTTACACGGCCATGGCACACTTTGCCGATATTCAGTGGAGAAACAACTTGCCGGTGAGACGATTGATTTGCGATAGCCCGACTAGCTGGAATTCGACCCTCCTGATGTTCAACCACCTGCTACAACAGGAGAAAGCCATCAAACAGTATCTCTACAAGTATAGTCAAAGGACACACTCTGGGGAGATGGGGATGTTCTGGCCGAAGTACTGGACACTCATGCGAAATGCCTGCAGGCTCATGCAGCCGTTTGAGGAGGTGACAAACCTGGTGAGTCGCAGTGAAGGCGCCATGAGCGACTTGATCCCATATGCTTTATTCGTGGAGCGTGCCGTGTGTAGAGTGGTGGATCAAGCTGTGGAGGAGTGTGAACAGGAACAGGAGGAAGCATTGTGGGATCAATTCTCATCAGAACCAGATGTTTCCTCAACACCTGCGGCGGCACAGAGGGGGGAGGAGGAGGAGGAAGAGTCGTGTGGGGAAGAGGAGTCAGATGATGAGGAAGGTGTTTTTTTTTAGGAGGAGGTGGAAGAACATCCACAGCAGGCGTCGCAGGGGGCTTGTGCTGCTCAACTTTCCCGTGGTATTGTTCGTGGCTGGGGGGAGGAGGAGAACTTAGCTGACATCACTGAGGAAGAGCAAGAGGAGATGGATAGTATGTCTGCATCCAACTTTGTGCAGATGGCGTCTTTCATGCTGTCCAGCCTGTTGAGCAGCCCCCGTATAAAAAAACTCAAGGGGAATGAGCTGTACTGGGTGGCCACGCTACTAGACCCTCGGTATAAGCACAAAGTGGCGGAAATGTTTCCAAATCAACAGAAGGCAGAAAGGATGCAGCACTTGCAGAACAAGCTGGCAACTATTCTTTACAGTGCGTTTAAGGGTGATGTCACAGCACAACGGAATAAAGGTACCACTGCCAGTAATCCTTCTCCCATGTTCACGCAGGCAAGGACAGGACGCTCTAGCAATCTCATGGTGATGTTGGACATGCGGACATTCTTTAGTCTAATGTCTCGCCTTAGCCCTTCCGGTTCCACCCTTCACCAATGCCTCGACCAGCAGGTAGCCGACTACCTGGCCTTAAGTGTGGATGTAGACACTGTAAGCAGCGATGAACCCTTGGACTACTGAGTGCGCAGGCTTGACCTGTGGCCAGAGCTGTCACAATTTGCCATCCAACTTCTGTCTTGCCCTGCCTCAAGTGTCCTGTCAGAAAGGACTTTCAGTGCAGCTGGAGGCATTGTCACTGAGAAGAGAAGTAGCCTAAGTCAAAAAGTGTTCAGTACCTCACCTTTATCAAAATGAATGAGGCATGGATCCCGGAGGGCTACTGCTCGCCCGAAGACTAAGTCAGTCCACACACACAGCATCTCTGTCTGCACGCCATGTGACTGCCTACCACAAGACTAAGGCGCTCCCCACACAGCATCTCTGCCTGCAGGCCGCTTGACTGCCTTGTCCGCCACCACCAACAGGGTCCAGGACTCCGGGCGGATTCCTGAATTTTTAAGGCTGCTGCTAGCAGCGGCCGCTATAATAATTTTTCAGGTGCGTGTACATGCCTGCCTAATTTTTCTGGCTGCATTGCAGCTGCAACAACAAAACAAAAGGCATGCACATGTGTCATCCCCTTCGTGATCGTTACCTTGCCGCGGTGAAGGAGCTTGCGTATCACAATGAAGCAATGACCGCCGGCTATATGGGCAAACCCAAGATAATAAGGTCGTTGCTTCATTGTGGACAGACCAAATTCGATCAGCTGGACAGTCACTGTTGTTCTGTCATTGAGCTACCTCAGCCCGGCGACCGTATGGGCTTGAAAACCAACATGGCCTACACTCTCGCCAGTCCAGCACGGCCAACACTTCGCAAACAGCTGTGTACGGTGCGTTACACAGTGAGTTTTGGTCTGTCAGTGTGAAGCAGTACTCTAATTACACTCCCTGATTGATGTATATACATGCAAGATGTTTTAAAGCACTTTAGGCCTCCAATTTAGCATGCAACGCGACTTTTGCCCTTAAAATGCTGTTTTGCGTCAAATCCAGATTTTTTCCTGGGACTTTTGGCGTGAATTCCACTCCGCCATGCAAAAAACTCAGATGTTAGACCCCTTGAAACATCTTTTCCATCACTTTTCTGGCCAGCATAAATGTTTCTAGTTTTCAAAGTTCGCCTCCCCATTGAAGTCTATTGCGGTTCGAAAGTTCGCACAAACCCGAACTTTCTTCTTATGTTCGCGTTTGAGGATCGCAAACCGAAAATCAAAAGTTCGAGCCATCTCTACTCCTGTGCTTTTGTACCAGGAAGAAATGATAGAATGACCTGATATTGCCGCCTGTAGGCCATTGTTCCCATGATGCACTGCAGGGAGGATAGTAAAGCTGCACAGAATGCAGCCTTACCCATAGTGTGCACTGTGTCAGGCTTGACACAGGTTCCTGTTAAAAGTTACATGACCCAAGGCAAAGCTACCTAAACGTAAGCACAGAGGTATGTTTATGCTGATCCAAGGACCTGTGAATTGGCCATTCCTCCTCTCATTCACACAGGTCCATTAGCCAAACTCAAATTTTCAGAACGGAGGAGACAGTTCTACTCCGTTCTCCTCCCTGCCCCAATTACTCCCCCTAAGAGGCAGAAATGGGAGGGTGAAAGGAGGGAACATCACGGCAAACCTGCCTCTTCCTGTCTGAAAATGTGACTTTAGCAAGTCACATTTTTCAAGATGCGATTATGTAGGCAGGGGTTTGGGGGATGAGAGGTTTGGCCCATGAAGAGAGGTATGTGGATCCAGTATGAACATACCTCTTAGCTTACCTTAGGCAGCTTTGTCTCGTGTAAAGTGTGTTTTAAGCACATCTGCTGAACTAGAATTGCTCATGAGAAAGACTCATTTCTTTTTTACCTATGTCTCCCTGGAAGCCATAGAAAGGAAAACCTTTTCCACTGTCTTTTTATATTAGGTGCAGCAATATTTCCAGCATAATTAAAGTGGCTTTCTAAACTATATACAGTACCACTGTTTGGCTTAGCTTACATAGCTGAGGACACAATACACTCCAGCCACACTATACCCATAGATGTAATTGCATTAAGTATTTGTTTGTTTATCGAGAACCGATTTCATAAAAACGTTTGTGATGTGTGAAAATTCATAATAGAAAAAAGTCTCTGTTAATGCATTTTTATGTAGTTCTGTTTCCTTAGGAGTGCCACAATCAAATATCAGCTTCTTGAAGTTGAGATGTTTAATGTTTTGTATATATATATATATATATGTATACAAACACATGCAGTATCACCACAGCAGTACAGCTTACTTCAGCTTGCCTTAGTACACAGATATAGTTGTTGTTGTGGTCCCTGCAGAGTGGACATTGTCAGTTTCCATTCGTCTCAGCAGTGATTGAGTGAGGGTGACAGGACATTGCGTAGAACGCAGTTCAGCAGTAGGCTGTAAATTTTGCACAGCGTGGCAGACCGATCTTGTTAAGGAGAAGTCAGTTGGGGGGGTCATCTGAGAGAAGGAGGGGGGAGCAGTTGTGGTGGTGGGTGGTTGTCTGTTGATGATTGAGGAAACTGGGAGTAAATTCATTTTGCTTGGGGCATTTTGTCAACTGCCAGTGTCACCATTCAAAACCAGTCACCCATCCCAGTCTCTGCTTTTCAGAGGTCAGTGGTTTGCCATAAATCACAGCTCTGCATAGGAATCAGCGCATGAAATAACAGCAGAGGGGGGACTTATTCTGAATCAAAATGACTTACAATTTTCTCCAAGCTCCTTTAAAGAGGATGGATAACCTCTTCAGTGCCAAATTGCAGAGCATGTCTTTCTGCTGATTTGTGATGTGCAGCCAATACTGTTGGCTGTTGAGGGGTTAACTCATCGATTATGTGAATTCAGGAGAGGTAATTTCTATTCTTTAGTTATTTTTTTCTTTTTCTGTTTTTTTTTTTCCTTCAATGGTTGGTGTGTGTTTCAATCCTAATATTATAAAGTAATTTCGTATGTACCCACGAGTGATTTTGTTAATGTACCTTAAATGTGAAATTCTACAGTTTTTATTCTAGCAGCCTATGGATTATGTACATTGGTAATAATGCTATATTAATACTTTGTATACATATGTATCACCTGAACAGTAATCCCATACCTGTCAGTGTGAAATACTGTCAGTGTACTTTAATGAACCTCAGCTAGCTTATTGCCATAGCATTCTACAGCAGCATAATTACAATTTTAATAAGTTTAATAAATATTTTACTCATTTAAATGAATAATTTTTAAAGGACATCAGTCGACAGTAGAAAATGTAAGCTTCCAATGCTAAGAATCATTTAAAGGGTACATGAAGTAAAATTTATCTTAAAATCTAATAATATGGTGCTGACCCCTTTAGAGTAACTTATTTTCCTATGCTCCTGATTTGTTCCAGAGTTGCTCCGGCTTTCCATCCTTTTTCGACTAAGGTGCCAGTCAAATAGCTTTGGCACAGGTGTGGCCTTGAATGTGCATGCTTGTACTGAGCATGCACCAGTTCACGAACCAGTCAAAGAGCTCCTGCATAGAGGAAAGTAGGCATGTATGGACATTTGCTTGTACTGGGCATGTGCAACTCATGAACTTGTGCATACTCAATAAAGTTATTAGATCTCTAACAGATCAATTTAAAGTCATGATTGACTCTTTTAAAAGATCCATCCAGTGTGTTGCCACCTTAATGTCAGTCCTTTGTTTCTGATATTTTCTGAGGCTCTGGTCTGTATTTACTAAGCTACTTTAAACTTAAAGCGCTACTGGCTGACTTGGTCAGCGTTAATCAGCCAGGAATTTGTGTTCAGTGGCATTGTCGGGTCAAAAGATTTTGTGCTAGTGCTTGAACCTCTGCCACTGTGTCCCAACTGTTTACCTTCTTCTCCTCCATAGTGTCAGGCAGACCCCAGAGACAGCTAGCAACAGTGTGCTGCTGGTGGACATGTAGACATACCTGATCCGTGGACCCGCCCCACTAGGCTGTAGTAGTGCAGAGCGTCCATCTTCTTCCTTACCTGCATGGTGTGTGCTGCCCATGCTAGAGGCTTGTCTTGACCTCATGATGCGGCTGCTCAGAATATACATACACCACTCAAACAAGCCTCTAGTACAGGCAGCATGTGAGGAAGGAAGCTCTCCTCTTGTACAGCCAAATGGTGGGGAATAATGGGTCAGGTATGCTTACCTCCAGGTCTGCGTGTGTTCAGAAGTGTGGGTTGGCAGCCTGTTGAAAAGAAATGGGGTGCCCAGGATCATCTCAAATCCTAGTAATGCCCCTGTGCAAGTTATACAAGCAATTAGAGAGTTATGCTATTGTGTCAAGATAATGATGGCCACACTTGTTCTATAAGCTTTGTAAGATGGGCACCCAGGCTGTGAGGTTCACCAAGAAGAGGCAAAGGGAAGATTGTGAACATTCAGGCCAGTTTCACACTAGAAACTTGCATTTTTGTTGTGGTGAGATTGTGCGATTGACTGCAAGCCAAACAAGAAGTGAGGTTCTCTAGCGCTCACTTCCTTCGGCAGACATAGGAAGTGCATGGAAGTGTATGGCCAAAATACACTTCCACACATGCTTGATGCAAATGCGAGCGGTAAAAAGTTTAAAATATCAGCGGCGCTATAGAGTTACATGGCTTCCGGGTGTCGAACGTTGCCATAGGTCATCACCAATAACACGCTGTTGTCGTCATGGTAAATTCACTACTTCTGGCGCATTGTACTGCGGTAGGTATGCAAGGCCACATAGGTTTTCATTGATATAGCATTACCCTGCGGTAAAAAAGTGTAACGCAATGCAATGCAAACGTGTCAGTGTAAAAGTTTTGCTGGGGGGTCCCATGATTTGTAGTTATGCCTCTTAAGGTGCCCATACATGGTACAATTTTTTCATAGATAATTGAGTTTGATTATTCCATTAGAGGGAATATAAAGATTTTTCCAACATGTCCGATTGGATTTTTATTGAAAAAACAGGAGAATCGTTCCTTTTCCTTGATAAAAAAAAAGTGTTCTTTTCAACTTTAATTCAATTTGATCATTTTGGTAGAATAAAACGGAAAATCAAACGTTTTTATTGTACCGTGTATGAGCGTTAGTACACTGATCACTATTTAAACTGGGAAGACTTCCAGGGACAATGCTTTGGTAACAAATACGTATTTATATTTGTGCTGCTGAGAGTGTTTAAGCCAAGATTGCTGTTGTCACCTTCTGTTCATGCTCCACTCTTTTCCAAGTACATTGCAGGAGTCTTTATTTATATAACTCTATAATATATTTTGGGTATGATAATGTTTTAAATTGACTTGGATGCACAAGTTACATGGAAATGATTAGCCTGAGACACACATTATGGCTGGCCAGGTGCAATTCCTAAAATATTTTATATATATCAACGTGGGATGTGAAAGCATGCTGTAAAACACGTACCAGATGTGTGTGTTGGCAAATCCTGTTCTGAAGCATTTGCTAGATATTGGTCAGTGATGTTGTCACCCACTGCCCCATGGCTGAAGATGGAGGTAAGCTGGACACCTGGAAGCAGTTGTGTGGTATGATGTCTTGATGCTGCTGGCAACTTACGCTAGTAGCCCATGAATCAAGGCTCTCAGCACAAAAAAGGTGTAAAAAACAAAACTACCTCTATTTTACATTAGGCTGCTTTCACAGTGGGACGTTACAGGCGCACGTTAGAGCAGCCTGTAACGCAGCCCAACTGACAGCAATGATAAATGAATGGGCTGTTCACAGTGCCCACGTTGCGTTGGAGTATAACGCAGCACAGTAAGTGAAAGTGCAGCGTGCTGTGCGTTATACTCGTATGTGGCTGCGTTCGAATGTTTGCTCAGTACTGGTTTTTTTTTTATTTGACGCATGCGCCGTTTTCATTCGATAGTATGTGTCAAAAAGTATGCTCTATATAACGTCCAACTTCAAAGCTAACATGGGTTGCGTTAGGGGCACGTTATGCGACCTTAACATCGCATCTAACGCAACATCTTGGTGTGAAAGAGCCCTTAAACTATACCACCCCAGTCAGTGTCTATACAAAAAAGGCACAAGGAAAAATGGACATGAAATAGCGGTTATAGAATATAGGTAATTTGATATTTTACTATCTGATATAGTAGAATATCTGTAATTTTACCCAAATTATACTATGCCCCTCTCTCTCAATTCTCACATGATCCCAGGGCCGGTCTTGAAAAAGTACTAAAAAGTAGGTAAAAAAGTAATATCAAACTCAATATAAAGTATTTTCTTGCATGCTGAGAGCTTTACTGAATGCAATGCAACGGACGTACAGTATGTTTTTACAGGAACTTTCACTGTGAACATTACCTAAACCTTCCTATTATGTCAACAACTTCATAAAAACATTAGTCTGGATTGAAGCTTTTAAACTATTTATGTGAAATTTGTATATAAGCCACAGTATCAAATAAAATTACATTACTGCTGCATGGTTTTTTTTAGCTGGTCAGTCTTTTATATTTTCTGTCCTCATCACTCCTTCACCCCATATTACATATAATACAGCAACATGTTGAAGGTTATACTAGTAAAATGAGTGTTGTAGTATTCCATTTACTTGACTCTACAATGTGAATAACTCCGCCTGACATCCTAGCTCCACCTCTACCCTTCAAAGTTAGTCACTGCTGCATGGTAATTTACGTATGCCTCCCCTTATGGCCAGAGCCAATACTTCCCTATGCCTGTATAGCTATTCTCTTCCCTGTGTACTATAATTGCTCCCTGTGGCACCAGATCTAACTGATCCTATAACACCACAGTGAACTTATCCTATAACTGCTTCTCTGAATCTGGCAGCCTCTGGAGGGTTAAACACTCCCCTTTGTCTGGACGCACAAATCAATGGACAAAATCAAGCCATTAAAATTTGCAGTTTTTGTTTATTGGAATGAAGTAATTAAATGGTTGGGTAAGGACAGGCCATACCTTCTTCTGATGAAAACTATTGATTTCTTGCCACGCTTTTATAAGTGACACTGTTTTTGATTACTCTTGACAAACCTCCTTAGAGTGTTAATTAAATTGGCCGCAGATGAGCAGGTGTGGGAAATCATTACATCTCTCCGTCCACGCTTACTCGCTTCATATTTTGCTGTCTTGCATAATGAACGAGGGTCCAGAAGAGACGCACGCAGAGCAATATCTTTATCAGCAAAATTAACATTGAAGTTTGTTTTAATATCTTCTTCCATGCACAATGATTTTTATCCCCCCGGAGTATACTCCAATATATGGTGGTCACACGGCTAGTCATTTTCACAATGAGAAATCTTTATTTTAGAATCAAATCCTATTGAAAGAATGAAAATAACTGCTTTAGTAGAGAAGTATTCTGTTAGTGATGCTGACTGTCTGTCACCATGGTTCATGCACTATCCGATAATCAGCACAGCGCGTTGTGCAGCGAGGTTCTGTTTACACTACATGTGTTTTCTTTCTTTTACCACAATGCAGAAACGCATAAGAGCTGGCAGCTCATGTTAATCATTAGGCTTATTTACAATACATACGGTATACTTTTGCATTTACGGTAAAATACTGACAACATGCTGCTCCACCATCTATTCATGATGTATGCATTTTCATCACTAATGTATTTCCTGCAGTGGAAGACATTTTACTGCATACATACTGTATATGCATGTTACATGTTAGAAAACACGAGTGCGAAAACTTGTATGCATATATGTGAATAAGTATGGATGTAGCCTAAGGGCTCTTTCACAGTGCGACGTTAAAGTCGCACGTTACAACAACATGTAACGCACAAGAACTTACAGCAATGAAAAATCAATGGGCTGTTCACAGTGCAGACGTTGCGTTGGTGTCTAACGCTGCACGTTAAATGAAAGTGCTGCATGCTATGCGTTATACATGTTTTAGCTGTGTTAGACTGTTTGCACATGCTCAGTAATGTTTTCTTTTTTTTTAACGCATGCGCCGTTTTCGTTCTATCACTGTGCGACGAAAAACGGCGCACCAAACGCATGGCTAAATAACATCCAAGTTATAGTCTTTCAATGCGTTGCATTAGGGGCACGTTATGCGACCTTAACGTCGCATCAAACGCAACATTTTACTGTGTAAGAGGCCTAAAGAAAAACATGTAATTCATTAATAGCGTACGAAAATGTTACTGGCAGTCTATGAATCAGGCTCAAAATCTCTAACCCCTATGATGTCAGGAGCAGAAACATAAACTGTGCTTTTTCCTCTTTTCGGGTTTTAATAACAAAACTTTTCCAAATGTACTACAATGCTCATCACTTCTGTTAATTATTTACTCCAGATAATTACTATACAGCACAATAAAGCTGGTTCTGGTGTTGGTTATGCCCACGCTATTTGTGCCCCTTATATCGCACTCTTTTGCTCTTTAGCAGATAAGGTATGGTAAGAAGACTTACGGTTGCGCACAAAAACCTGTTGACAACATAGTAAAAACTCATCAAGCAGAAACCACTCACCTAAGTGCACTCTTTTACCACTTTCAAAGTTTGCTCATATGGTTTTTGTTTTTTCTGCCATGCTTCTATTTCTTTCACTAAGGGTGTCAATATTTAGGACATAACATTTGGAGGAAGTGGCAGGACTTAAAGAGAATCTGTATTGTTAAAATCGCACAAAAGTAAACATACCAGTGCGTTAGGGGACATCTCCTATTACCCTCTGTCACAATTTCGCGCTCCTCGCCGCATTAAAAGTGGTTAAAAACAGTTTTAAAAAGTTTGTTTATAAACAAACAAAATGGCCACCAAAACAGGAAGTAGGTTGATGTACAGTATGTCCTCACATAGAAAATACATTCATACACAAGCAGGCTGTATACAGCCTTCCTTTTGAATCTCAAGAGATCATTTGTGTGTTTCTTTCCCTCTGCAGCTATCATCCACTGAAGTGTCAGGCTTTTTCTTCCTGCAGAGTGCAGACAGCTCTGCCTGTATGTAATTCCTCAGTATGTGAAAGCCCAGCCAGCTCAGAGGAGGATTTATCCAGCTTGTAAAAGATAAGAGAGAAGAGAGAAGCTGTCCTTATCTAAATAATACACAGGCAGTGTGCATAGAGGGGCCTGGAAGGGGGAGTTCATAACAGAACCACAACACTGAAGAACTTGGCAGCCTTCCAGACACAGGCTGACAAGTCTGACAAGAGAGAGATAAGTTGATTTATTACAGAGATGGTGATAGTATAACGTGCTGCAGTAAGCCAGAGCACATTAGAATAGCTTTTGGAACTTGTAGGATGATAAAAAACAGGATGCAATTTTTGTTACGGAGTCTCTTTAAGGTGGACATACACTGGTCAATGTGGCCATACTCTCCTCCATGACTGTTTTAAAGGTCACAGCCAGGGACGGTTCTAGAATTTTTGCTGGCTGAAGCAAACATTGTAAGGCCCCCTCCTGCCCCCACACATTTGAAAAGCAATAATTACGCTACATATGACACACAGCAATCACCCCACATATAAATTGCAACAACTGTCCCCACTAATCATGGCTGGTGTCAGTGGGCATTATAGATACAAAAAAACTCCAACATGCTGCATATCCTCCTCCCAACTAGGGATGCTCATTCGGATTCCGCAGAAATGCAATTTCCGAAATTCCAATCGGAAATTGTATTTCCGCACCGGAATGCGGAAATTGGTAATGCAAGTGGGGTAGGCGGATTTCTGCCGGAAATCGCGGAAATTTCCGATGGAAATCGTGGAAATTCCACCTGACTTTAACATCGATTTTCTCAAAAACTGTAAAAACTTTTTTGCATCTTGTTCACAAGATTCAGTTTACTAAACCCTGAAAATTTGGTGTTTCTAGGACTTAAAGAGAATCTGTATTGTTAAAATCGCACAAAAGTAAACATACCAGTATGTTAGGGGACATCTCCTATTCCCCTCTGTCACAATTTCGCAGCTCCTCGCCGCATTAAAAGTGGTTAAAAACAGTTTTAAAAAGTTTGTTTATAAACAAACAAAATGGCCACCAAAACAGGAAGTAGGTTGATGTACAGTATGTCCACACATAGAAAATACATTCATACACAAGCAGGCTGTATACAGCCTTCCTTTTGAATCTCAAGAGATTATTTGTGTTTTTCTTTCCCCCTGTTCTCATGCACTGAAGTTTCAGGCTGCTTGTTTCTTCCTGCAAACAGCTTTGCCCTTGTCTGTAATTCCAAAGTACTGTATGTGAAAGCCCAGCCAGCTCAGAGGACGATTTATCCAGCTTGTAAAAGATAAGAGAGAAGAGAGAAGCTGCTCTAATCCTAAATAACACACAGGCAGTGTGCATACAGGGGCATGGAAGGGGGAGTTCATAGCAGAACCACAACACTGAAGAACTTGGCAGCCTTCCAGACACAGGCTGACAAGTCTGACAAGAGAGAGATAAGTTGATTTATTACAGAGACAGTGATAGTATAAAGTGCTGCAGTAAGCTAGAACACATTAGAATAGCTTTTTGAACTTGTAGGATGATAAAAAACAGGATGCAATTTTTGTTACGGAGTCTCTTTAAGGAGGCTTTGCTATTAACCGCTAAAGTCGGCGGATTTTTACTGTAATGTAAAATGCAGAAAATCTGCATCTCCATATTTTCTGCATTTTACATTACAGTAAAAATCCGCCGACTTTAACGGTTAATAGCAAAGCCCACATAAGTCCTAGAAACACAAAATTGTCAGGGTTTATTAAACAGAATCTTCTGAACAAGATGCAGTTTTCAAAAAGACCTTATAGTTTTTGAGAAAATCGATCTTAAAGTCGAGCGGAATTTCTGCAATTTCCGGCGGAAATTCCGCATTGGAATGCGGAAATTGGTAGCGGAAAGCGGAATCGGTAATTGACAATGGCGGAATGCGGATTTACCGCAGAATCGGAAATTGGCATTCTGACCATCCCTACTCCCAAAGTGCAGTCACCGCACCAATGTCATTGGTGTTCAGAGGGCAAATGTGCCTGTTCCTCATAATTCCTGCTCAATGTGTGTGGGGGATGGGAGAGTGATTCAAAGTTACAGACATTTATAAACAATGACCTGTAAAACAAAAGGATGTTGCAGGATGTTTGCACATTCACAGCAGTTGAAAACAATAGTTTTCTTTTAAGTTTTCTTTTAACTGACTGTGCCATTAATGCCCTGCTGCAACATGTACATGTATCTCACTAGTAATCAGCAACGATCTATATCCCCCTGCCCTGTACTTGTTTTTAAGATTGTATTTTATTTTAGGATACTTCCATAAATCAAATGATCAGTTTCTAACAGTTCCTGGTGTTTATATTTATGAAGGTGCCCATACATTTGTTTATATTTCATGTTGATTCAAAGCAGATCCGATCACTCTGATCTCCAAACATGTAATACAGATTGCTCTAAATGCCTTGGCAGAGGAATATGGGGAAACAATAATGCCTCTATGTAACAGTACTGAAGTAGGTGATATTTTTAGTATTCTGCAGAAGAGAAAAGGATGTGTGCGCTGACCAGTCCTAACTCCTGACTTAAATACTGGCTGCCTCAAGTCTATTGACTAAATGGGCGTGGTCATACAGTGAGTGGGCGTGGCCATGGGTGGGGCCAAATTTACATGAACTTAGCGGTGTAAGCTACAGGCCGGGCCTGCCCATCAAAATATTGGATGGAGCCCGCTGTCCTTTATTTAAATAATTGACTATCAGTATAGGCATAGATCAGATCAAAGATGTATACGCACATACAATTTTGAATGGTCAATCACAGACCAATTTTACCACCCCCATGCAGTAAGTGTGCCAACAGACAATGAATTTGATGAACAGAGCTAAAATTGGCTAATCAAAATTGTATGTGTGTACCAGGCTTTACAGCTAATACTGTACATGCTGAAAGTAGCAGGGATAAGCACACAAGCTTATACAGTACATACTGGTGGTAGCAAAGATCAGCACATACTGCAGCTAGTTTACCATCAGTACAGGCACAGAGTAACAGCTTATACAGTACATACTGGAGCTGGCAGAGATCAGCAGACTCTGCAGCTAGTTTACTACCAGTACAGGAACAGAGTAACAGCTTAAAGGGGAACTGAAGAGAGAGGTATATGGAGGCTGTCATGTTTATTTCCTTTTAGACAATACCAGTTGCCTGGCAGCCCTGCTGATCCTCTGCCTCTAATACTATTAGCCATAGCTCCTGAACAAGCATGCAGCAGATCAGGTGTTTCAGTGGTTCAGACTTATAAGTCTGATCTGACAAGACTAGCTGCATGCTTGTTTCTGGTTTTAATCAGATACTACTGCAGAGAAATAGACCAGCAGGGCTGCCAGGCAACTGGTATTGATTAAAAAGAAATAAACATGACAGCCTCCATATACCTCTCTCTTCAGTTCCCCTTTAAACAGTACATACTGGAGGTAGCAAAGATCAGCACATACTGCAGCTAGCTTACTATCAATACAGGGACACAGTAACAGCTTATACTGTACATACTGGAGGTAGCAAAGATCAGCACATACTGCAGCTAGTTTACTATCAATACAGGGACACAGTAACAGCTTATACTGTACATACTAGAGGCAGCAGAGATCAGCACACACTGCAGCTAGTTTACTATCAGTACAGGAACAGAGTAACAGCGTATACTGGAGGTAGCAGAGATCAGCACACACTGCAGCTAGTTTACTATGAGTACAGGTACAGAGTAAAGGCTTATACTGTACACACTGGAGGTAACAGAGATCAGCACACACTGCAGTTAGTTTAGTATCAGTACAGGCACAGAGTAACAGCTTATACTGTACATACTGGAGGTAGCAGAGATCAGCACACACTGCAGCTAGTATACTATCAGTACATGCACAGAGTAACCCCTTATACTGTACATACTGGAGGTAACAGAGATCAGCACACACTGCAGCTAGTTTACTATCAGTACAGGTACAGAGTAACGGCATATACTGTACATACTGGAGGTAACAGAGATCAGCACACACTGCAGCTAGTTTACTACCAGTACAGGTACAGAGTAACGGCTTATACTGTACATACTGGAGGTAGCAGAGATCAGTACACACTGCAGCTAGTTTAGTATCAGTACAGGTACAGAGTAACGGCTTATACTGTACATACTGGAGGTAGCAGAGATCAGCACACACTGCAGCTATCAGTACAGGCAGGCACATAGTAACAGCTTAGACTGTAATGGGACATGGAGGATGGGGCTCAGGCACAGACACACTCGATGGGGCTCAGGCACAGACACACACAATGGGGCACAGACACACACAATAAGGAATAGAGGATGAAGCGCGCGAGCGCGCGCGCACACACACACACACACACACAGTGGTGCTCAGCAGAGCTCGAATATTCGAGTAGCTCGAATATTCGAGCTCTTTTTCAGCTATTCGAGCTCGGTATTCGAGCTCCGAATAGCTGGAGCTATTCGAATGGGCTATCCGAGTACACTCGAATAGCCCATTCACTATTCGAGCTATTCGAGCAACCCGGCGCTATTCGAGCTCGGTACCGAGCTCGAATAGCGTCATAGCCCAGATTGATGTCCTTAGAGCCAATCAGAGGGCTCCCAGGCCCTCTGACGGCAGCCAATCACAGAGGGGGACCCTGGCCAGCCCCTACCCTATAAATAGCGGCCGCCATGTTACGTTTCTCCGTGCTTGCCTGAGACTTGTACAGAGAGAGAGTTGCTCCTTTGTGCTTTGGCTTAGCAAGAGCTCTATTGTGGTCATTTACCTAGCGTTTTTGCTCACATACACCTCCTATACACACCTATATTGTTGTTAGTTAGTTAGACATTGTATTTTAGTTAGTAGCTTGTGTGTTACATTAGAGACAGGCAGCTGCTGCAAGCTTACAGGTTTAGGCCTCAGGGGGGCCTTGCCTCTGTGGGCAGCTGTCCTCTGTTTATTTCTCTCATCTATACCAGTATTTCTGCTGTCCTTTACTAATAGTATTGTAGTTATACTGTACTAGGAGTAGGACACTCACTGACTGTCACTGTTTATAGGCTACTAGCTAGCTCCTGCGTGTGTGCACTCACTCACTGTCTGTGTGTACACACACTCTATTTCCTTCTGATTACTGATAGATTATTGTTAGTTGTACTTACTTACTACTTACTCTTACTGTACCCGTAGGGACACTCACTGTCACTGTTCATATAGGCTACTAGCTCCTGCGTGTGCGCACTGCACTCACTGTCTGAGTGTACACACACAACACACACTCTATTTCCTTCTGATCGCTGATTTATTATCGTAATTAGTTAGTTCTACTTACTGTTACTACTTACTCTTACTGTACTAGGAGTCTAGGACACTCAGTCACTGTCCATAGGCTACTAGCTCCTGCGTGCGTGCACTCACTGTCTGAGTGTACACACACAACACACACTCTATTTCCTTCTGATCGCTGATTGATTATCGTAATTAGTTAGTTCTACTTACTTACTGTTACTACTTACTCTTACTGTACTAGGAGTCTAGGACACTCAGTCACTGTGTTCATAGGCTACTAGCTCCTGCGTGCGTGCACTCACTGTCTGAGTGTACACACACAACACACACTCTATTTCCTTCTGATCGCTGATTGATTATTGTAATTAGTTAGTTCTACTTACTGTTACTAATTACTCTTGCTGTACTAGGAGTCTAGGACACTCAGTCACTGTTCATAGGCTACTAGCTCCTGCGTGCGTGCACTCACTGTCTGAGTGTACACACACAACACACACTCTATTTCCTTCTGATCGCTGATTGATTATCGTAATTAGTTAGTTGTACTTACTGTTACTACTTACTCTTACTGTACTAGGAGTCTAGGACACTCAGTCACTGTCCATAGGCTACTAGCTCCTGCGTGCGTGCACTCACTGTCTGAGTGTACACACACCACCCACACTCTATTTCCTTCTGATCGCTGATTGATTATTGTAATTAGTTAGTTCTACTTACTGTTACTACTTACTCTTACTGTACTAGGAGTCTAGGACACTCAGTCACTGTGTTCATAGGCTACTAGCTCCTGCGTGCGTGCACTCACTGTCTGAGTGTACACACACCACCCACACTCTATTTCCTTCTGATCGCTGATTGATTATTGTAATTAGTTAGTTCTACTTACTGTTACTACTTACTCTTACTGTACTAGGAGTCTAGGACACTCAGTCACTGTGTTCATAGGCTACTAGCTCCTGCGTGCGTGCACTCACTGTCTGAGTGTACACACACCCACACTCCATTTCCTTCTGATCGCTGATTGATTATTGTAATTAGTTAGTTCTACTTACTGTTACTACTTACTCTTACTGTACTAGGAGTCTAGGACACTCAGTCACTGTGTTCATAGGCTACTAGCTCCTGCGTGCGTGCACTCACTGTCTGAGTGTACACACACCCACACTCCATTTCCTTCTGATCGCTGATTGATTATCGTAATTAGTTAGTTGTACTTACTGTTACTACTTACTCTTACTGTACTAGGAGTCTAGGACACTCAGTCACTGTCCATAGGCTACTAGCTCCTGCGTGCGTGCACTCACTGTCTGAGTGTACACACACCCACACTCCATTTCCTTCTGATCGCTGATTGATTATTGTAATTAGTTAGTTCTACTTACTGTTACTACTTACTCTTACTGTACTAGGAGTCTAGGACACTCAGTCACTGTCCATAGGCTACTAGCTCCTGCGTGCGTGCACTCACTGTCTGAGTGTACACACACCACCCACACTCTATTTCCTTCTGATCGCTGATTGATTATTGTAATTAGTTAGTTCTACTTACTGTTACTACTTACTCTTACTGTACTAGGAGTCTAGGACACTCAGTCACTGTGTTCATAGGCTACTAGCTCCTGTGTGCGTGCACTCACTGTCTGAGTGTACACACACCCACACTCCATTTCCTTCTGATCGCTGATTGATTATTGTAATTAGTTAGTTCTACTTACTGTTACTACTTACTCTTACTGTACTAGGAGTCTAGGACACTCAGTCACTGTGTTCATAGGCTACTAGCTCCTGCGTGCGTGCACTCACTGTCTGAGTGTACACACACCCACACTCC
Organism: Hyperolius riggenbachi; assembly: GCF_040937935.1. Classification (NCBI taxonomy): domain Eukaryota; kingdom Metazoa; phylum Chordata; class Amphibia; order Anura; family Hyperoliidae; genus Hyperolius; species Hyperolius riggenbachi. The sequence continues at coordinate 150,851,937 of NC_090651.1, read as the reverse complement.
ATTTCCTTCTGATCGCTGATTGATTATCGTAATTAGTTAGTTGTACTTACTGTTACTACTTACTCTTACTGTACTAGGAGTCTAGGACACTCAGTCACTGTCCATAGGCTACTAGCTCCTGCGTGCGTGCACTCACTGTCTGAGTGTACACACACCACCCACACTCTATTTCCTTCTGATCGCTGATTGATTATTGTAATTAGTTAGTTCTACTTACTGTTACTACTTACTCTTACTGTACTAGGAGTCTAGGCCACTCAGTCACTGTGTTCATAGGCTACTAGCTCCTGCGTGCGTGCACTCACTGTCTGAGTGTACACACACTAAATTTACTTGTGATTACTACTGATTATTGTAACTGCTAGTTGTACTTCCTGACTGTTACTACTTACTTACTGTACTAGGGGACACTCACTCAGTCACCTCACCAACCAACCCACTCCATTAAAGTACCCCACTTTTCACCCGCCCTTTTAAAAAACTTTTGTCTATACGCCCAAAACATTGAAGATGTCTGGAAGTGGCAGCCAGCGCGGTTTGGGCAAGGGCAAGGGCAGCAAGGGAATCAGGAGGAGAGGGAGCAGCATTGTGGCAAGCCGCGGCCGCGGGCGCGCCACCATGCACAGTTCCGCAGCAGCAGCGTCAGTGGCTAACATTCCTCCCATAGCCACTGGCCGTGGACGCCTTGGGCGCCGCCCAGCAGGAGCATCTGCAACTCACGCTGCAGAGACACAGCAGCAGCAGCGTGTAGCACCTGCTCCCATTTTCCTCCAGCCGGGTCGGAAACGTCCCATTGAGGAAAAGGATGCAGACACTGTGGTGCAACTCATGACGGAGGATGAGCAGCCCGCCATCAGCTCTGCATCCGAGGCCTCCACCCTCACCACCACCACCACCACCACCCCTGTTCGCAGCAGCCGCCCAGCAGGGCCTGGGGAGGAGGCCAGTTCACCGTCAGTTGGCGACCTGTCATTCAGCAGTCTTTTGACCCCAGGCATCATGAGTCAATTGTCTGCTGTTGTTGGCGATTTTGAGGAGGAGATGCTGATGGGCACTTTGGGGGATGAGGGATTGGACAGCAAGACTGTGGCGACAGTCAAGCAGCCCATCCATGCATCAGGAGAGGAGTTTGGGGGGTCCTCATCCCAGCAGGACATGTTTCAGGAGGGGGAGGATGATGATGACCCGGTGACAGACAGAGACTGGGTGCCACCACCTCCAGGGGATGTCGTCCTCAGCAGCTCTGAGGAGGAGGAGGAGGATGCTCTTGTGGGCCTTGCAAGGAGGCGCATCATTGCAAGCATTGGCAGCAGCAGTAGGCAGGTCCCACAGCCTGCTGGTGTCTCAGGCTCAGCAGCAGCAGCAGCAGCATCTGCCAGTACCACCACCAGCCGCACCCAAGCCCCCCCCCCAACCACCACAGGGAGACAGGTAGCAGCGCTTCCATGCCGTAGGGGGATGTTTAAGTCACCAATCTGGCGATATTTCACCATGCCCACTGTGTACAGCAAGTACGCCACTTGCAACCACTGTCAGCGGAAGTTGAGCAGAGGTGCAGACCCCTTAAAGTTCTGCACCAGCTCGCTCATCAACCACCTTGCGGCTAAACATTTCCACCAGCATGAGGAGTTCCAGAGGCTGAAGGCATCTGGTGCTGGCAGTGGCACCACACCCATCACTGCACAGCCTTCAGCAGCAGCAGCAGCAACAGCAGCCACCCGCCCTCCTGCTCCTCCAGCAGCACCAGCAGGAGTGCGGAAACGCACTGCTCCTCCCCCCTCTGCAACTCCTGCCGCCGACACTGAGGCCTGTTCTGGCAGCCAGTCCTCAGTGGCCTCCTCTGCTGTGTCTGCTGATTCCCGTGTCAGCAAAAGGCCACGCCAGAGCCTTTTGAGCGAGTCCTTCCAGGGGGTGGTTAGGGCTCTGCCTCCCAGCAGCCGTCGCGTGCGGCAGCTGAACGGCTTGCTGGCACGGGCCATGTGCTCCCAACTCCTGCCGTACACGCTCGTGCAGGAGGGGAGCGACATTCGTGCGCTGCTTGCTTGCGCAGCCCCAGACTGGCAGCTCCCCAGCAGACACTTCTTTGCCCGCAAGGCCATTCCTGCACTGCACCGCTTTGTGATGGCCAATGTGGAGCGAGGGCTGGAGCACGCGGTTGGTGAAAGGGTCCACGTCACCATGGACTCCTGGAGCAGCCGCTTCGGGACAGGCCGCTACCTGTCCTTCACTGTCCACTGGGTCAGCTTGGTGGAAGGGGGTGAGGATGGGAGAGCAGCAGCGGGCACAGCAGCAGCAGCAACACAGTGGGTGGTGCCACCCCGCAGGGTCAGGGGAACTGCAGCAGGTTCCTCCGATCCTCTGCCATCCTCCGGCACACCTGGCCAAACCCCCCGCCTCAGCAGCAGCGTGAAGGCCCGCCACTGCCAAGCGCTGCTGCACTTGGTCAGCCTTGGGAAGACCAAGCTGACGGCAACCCATGTGTTGGCCAAACTCCAGGAGCAGGAGAGGATTTGGCTGACCCCCAGAGGCCTCAGAGTCGGAGAGGTGGTGGCCGACAATGGGGCCAATCTGGTTGCCGCAATAGACAGGGGAAACCTGACCCACATCCCCTGTCTTGCCCACGTGCTGAACCTGGTGGTGCAGAAGTTCCTGCGCACCTACCAGGGGATGGGCGAACTGCTGGAAACGGCAAGGAATGTTGTGCGTCACTTCCGGCGCTCGGCTGCAGCCTGTGCGAGCCTGGAAGACGTGCAAAAGGAGCTGGATCTGCCACGCCATCGGCTGATCCTTGACGTTCCGACTCGCTGGAACTCCACCCTGGCGATGTTGGAGCGTCTAGTTGAACAGAAGCGCGCTGTCAAACAGTACCTTGCCCTGGCCACTGTTTCCGCCGCTCAGAGAAGGGACAAGACCAGCAACATCCCGTCCATCGTCCCCGATGATGACTGGAGGCACATGCAGCAGGTGTGCTTTGTGCTGGCTCCCTTCCTGCAGGCCACAAACATGGTGAGCAGGGACCATGCTATGGTCTGCGAGTGGGTGCCCCTGGTTTCTCTGCTGAACAGGGCCCTCGATGCTTTGCTGGAACAGGGAGCGGCAGCCTTGGACCAGCAGGAGCGGCAACCAGCTGCGCAGTCCACCTCTGAGGGGGAGGAGGAGGAGGACTTGGTGGAGGTCCCTGACCTGGCTGCTGATGAGGGGGATCAGCACAGCGCAGCTGAGTTGGTGCGGGGGTGGAGAGAGGATGAGGCGGCAGAGGAGGAGGATGAGGACAGCACTGACGTCGATGTGCCAGCAGACGTGGCCCGCCTCTTCCCAATGGCAGCGCACATGCTGACGTGCCTGCGCAGGGACCCCAGGGTGATCCAGATGAAGCAGAGGGAGGACATCTGGATCAGCATGATGTTGGACCCACGCCTCAAGGGGAAGTTGAGCCAGTTCCTGCCGCCTGCAGGAGGAGACCCAGCGCAACAAATAAGGAGCTTGCAGCAGGCCCTTGTTGAGCGCTTGGAGGAAGCCTTCCCCCAGCCTTCCACCCCCACTGTCCAGCAGCCAGCACAGAGGCAGCAGCAGGTGCCTGCATCCAGCAGCAGCAAGCGCCCCACAGACCTGCTGTCTCTCAGCCACGAGCTCTACAGGACTGTAGAGGCTCCGGCAGCAGTGACTAGAGAGGAGATGCATGCAGCAGCATCCTCCTCCGGTCACAGCCAGCGCCTGACCCGCATGGTGGCTGACTACATGGGGTCGTACAGCGGGCTTGACAGCGATGCCCCTGTTGATCCCATGGAGTATTGGGTCAAGCGCATGGAGATCTGGAGCGAGCTGGCGCAGTACGCCCTGGAAGTGCTGTCCTGCCCCCCTTCCAGCGTGCTGTCCGAGCGCTGCTTCAGTGCAGCTGGTGGCGTGGTCACCGAGAAACGCTCACGTCTGTCTCACAAGTCTGTGGACAGACTGACGTTTCTCAAGATGAACCAGGCGTGGGTGGAAGGCGAGTTCCTGGCCCCTGTTGTCGGCGAGAGGGGGACATGAACTGGCTGCCGGAACCATCGTTAATGTGCCTTACCACCCTTTACCACCTCCTGGCTCCTGCTCACTAAGCCAGCCTGGTTCACTTTGACTATTACGTCGCCTGCAGCCACACATTTTACACCTACAGTGGGCTGCTGTGTACTGCCCTTTTGCTGTCTGTCTGTGTTTCCCACTGCCAGGGTACACAGAATTACCTTCTTCTGCTGCCACTCTGCCACCAGCTATTACGTCAAACAATAGCTATATTGGTTGTAAAACCAAAAACCAAAAAACCATTAAAAAAAAAAAAGGTTTAATTTTTCTGAGGTGCCCGGGTTGAAAACTGTGTTGTCCCAGTTGTGTATTGGACACAATGTGGGCTGCACGACCGCTGTCTGGGACCTCCTGTTGTGTTTATTTACAGCCCTGGTATCACCGCTAGGTACCAGGGCTATTATGTCACGCTGCCTACCTGCTGCCACACTCACACTGCTCCTCCATACCTCCTCCTGCTGCTGCTGCTGCTGCTGTCTGTCTGTGTTTCCCACTGCCAGGGTACACAGATGATTTACCTTCTGCTGCCACTCTGCCACCAGCTATTACGTCAAACAATAGCTGCTCGCCTACTCCTCCATTCCTCCTCCTGCTGCTGCTGTCTGTCTGTGTTTCCCACTGCCAGGGTACACAGAATTACCTTCTTCTGCTGCCACTCTGCCACCAGCTATTACGTCAAACAATAGCTATATTGGTTGCAAAACCAAAACCAAACAAACCATTAAAAAAAAAAAAAGGTTTAATTTTTCTGAGGTGCCCGGGTTGAAAACTGTGTTGTCCCAGTTGTGTATTGGACACAATGTGGGCTGCACGACCGCTGTCTGGGACCTCCTGTTGTGTTTATTTACAGCCCTGGTATCACCGCTAGGTACCAGGGCTATTATGTCACGCTGCCTACCTGCTGCCACACTCACACTGCTCCTCCATACCTCCCCCTGCTGCTGCTGCTGCTGCTGTCTGTCTGTGTTTCCCACTGCCAGGGTACACAGATGATTTACCTTCTGCTGCCACTCTGCCACCAGCTATTACGTCAAACAATAGCTGCTCGCCTACTCCTCCATTCCTCCTCCTGCTGCTGCTGTCTGTCTGTGTTTCCCACTGCCAGGGTACACAGAATTACCTTCTTCTGCTGCCACTCTGCCACCAGCTATTACGTCAAACAATAGCTATATTGGTTGCAAAACCAAAACCAAACAAACCATTAAAAAAAAAAAAAGGTTTAATTTTTCTGAGGTGCCCGGGTTGAAAACTGTGTTGTCCCAGTTGTGTATTGGACACAATGTGGGCTGCACGACCGCTGTCTGGGACCTCCTGTTGTGTTTATTTACAGCCCTGGTATCACCGCTAGGTACCAGGGCTATTATGTCACGCTGCCTACCTGCTGCCACACTCACACTACTCCTCCATACCTCCTCCTGCTGCTGCTGCTGCTGTCTGTCTGTGTTTCCCACTGCCAGGGTACACTACACAGATGATTTACCTTCTGCTGCCACTCTGCCACCAGCTATTACGTCAAACAATAGCTGCTCACATTACTCCTCCATTCCTCCTGCTGCTGTTGCTGTCTGTCTGTGTTTCCCACTGCCAGGGTACACAGAATTACCTTCTGCTGCCACTCTGCCACCAGCTATTACGTCAAACAATAGCTACATTGGTTGCAAAACCAAAACCAAACAAACCATTAAAAAAAAAAAAAAGGTTTAATTTTCCTGAGGTGCCCGGGTTGAAAACTGTGTTGTCCCAGTTGTGTATTGGACACAATGTGGGCTGCACGACCGCTGTCTGGGACCTCCTGTTGTGTTTATTTACAGCCCTGGTATCACCGCTAGGTACCAGGGCTATTATGTCACGGCGAGCTGCCTGCCTCATTGACTGCCTGCTGCCACACACTCATACTCCTCCTCCTGCTGCTGAATTTACCTCCTGCTGTCTTTGTGTTTCCACTGCCAGGGAGCACATACAATGGCGCTTCCAACATGCGTGCGCCCACCAGCTATTTGTTACGCTCAAAAATAGCTGCATTTCTTTAAAAAAAAATTGAAAAGAGAAATACGTGAAGAAGAAGAAGACGATATTGAAAAAGAAGGAGAAGGAGAAGATGAAGATGAAGAAGAAGATGAAGAAGATGATGAAGAAGAAGATGAAAAAGAAGAAGAAGATGAAGAAGATGAAGAAGATGAAGAAGAAGAAGATGAAGAAGAAGAAGATGAAGAAGAAGAAGATGAAGAAGATGATGAAGAAGATGAAGAAGATGATGAAGAAGATGAAGAAGAAGAAGAAGAAGAAGAAGAAGAAGAAGAAGAAGAAGAAGAAGAAGAAGAAGAAGAAGAAGATGAAGAAGAAGAAGAAGAAGAAGATGAAGAAGAAGAAGAAGATGAAGAAGAAGAAGATGAAGAAGATGAAGATGAAGAAGAAGAAGAAGATGAAGAAGATGAAGATGAAGAAGAAGATGATGAAGAAGAAGAAGAAGATGATGAAGAAGAAGAAGAAGAAGATGATGAAGAAGAAGAAGAAGATGATGAAGAAGAAGAAGAAGAAGAAGAAGACAATATAGAAGAAGAAGAAGATGATATAGAAGAAGAAGATCTAGAAGAAGAAGAAGAAAGATAAAGAAGAAGAAGAACAAGTATATACAGTAACACTACTGAACAAAATTAAGGACACAACTTATCTTTCCACATTTTTTTTTAAAGGAACATCCCCACATAATCACTTGCTGTTGTTACTTGGAAAAAAAGATGTTTCTTGCATCATTCACCCTCAAAACAAGTGTTGGAAGCTATTTAAGGCCAATTCGAATAGTCAGCTCGAATAGTGAGCTCGAATACCGACTCGAATAGTGAGCTCGAAGTCCGAGGTCGAATCGAATAGTAAAAATTATTCGACTCGAATATTCGACTGACCTCGAATAATTTACTATTCGAATTCGACCTAACTCGAATTTTGAAAAGGGGTATTTGAGCATACACACACACACACACACACACACACACACACACACACACACACACACACACACACACACACACACACACACACACACACACACACACACACACACACACACACACCAAGCCTGCCAGAGTAAACAGTACATTACTACCTCCCCCCTGGTCTGGAGTCTGCAGTCTGCCACGCACGGGGTTACCTAGCTGCCGCGGCTGCATCCTGCCTGTGTCCAGAGTCCGACCTCCAGGCTGGCTCTGACAGTTCTCCCCCTCACTTGGCTCTGCAGCAGAGGCTTCTTCTCAGCAGTGGCGTACCTAGGGCATTTGGCACCCGGTGCTGGGTATTAAAAGACCCCCCCCCCTAAAAAAATGGGCGTGGCCACAACCTGCGGCGTGCTTCACGGCAAAAATGGGCGTGGTCATGACCGGATGAGGGCGGAGCTAACTGTAATTTAAAGTATTAGCTAGTATAGTTGCCCCAGTATAGCTAGTATAGTTGCCCCCAGTATAGCTAGTAGTTTCCCCCAGTATAGCTGCCCCCAGTGAAGCTAGTATAGTTGCCCCCAGTGAAACTAGTTGCCCCAATGAAGTTAGTATAGTTGCCCCCAGTATAGCTAGCTTAGTTGCCCCCAGTATAGTTGCCCCCAGTATAGCTAGTATAGTTACCCCCAGTATAGCTAGTATAGCTGCCCCCAGTATAGCTAGTATAGCTGCCCCCAGTATAGCTAGTTTAGTTGCCCCCAGTATAGCTGGTATAGTTGCCCCCAGTATAGCTGGTATAGTTGCCCCCAGTATAGCTGCCCCCCAGTATAGCTAGTTTAGTTGCCCCCAGTATAGCTGGTATAGCTGCCCCCCAGTATAGCTAGTTTAGTTGCCCCCAGTATAGCTGGTATAGTTGCCCCCAGTATAGCTGCCCCCCAGTATAGCTAGTTAGTTGCCCCCAGTATAGCTAGTTTAGTTGTCCCCAGTATAGCTAGTATAGCTGCCCCAATATAGTTTCCCCAGTATAGCTGCCCCCAGTATAGCTGGTATAGTTGCCCCCAGTATAGCTGGTATAGTTGCCCCCAGTATAGCTAGTTTAGTTGCCCCCAGTATAGCTAGTTTAGTTGCCCCCAGTATAGTTGCCCCCAGTATAGCTAGTTTAGTTGCCCCTAGTATAGCTGCCCCCAGTATAGCTGGTATAGTTGCCCCCAGTATAGCTGGTATAGTTGCCCCCAGTATAGATGCCCCAGGAGGGGGAAGCAGCGCTAGAAGGAGGGGCAGTGGCGGCAGCGGTGGGGAGGGGGGCAATATTCCCCCCCTCCCTCACCTGGGACCCCTCCTTCTGCCTCTCTACCCCTCCATAGAGTAGCGGTGGCAACAGCGGGCTCGGCGGCAGGGAGACATGCGCAGAATTACTCACCACGCCACGTTCCAAGCGCCGACAGCGTCATGTCGTCACAGATCTCCGCCTTCAATGCTGCCCACTGTGCTTCCGCTAATCAGGAAGCACAGTGGGCGGCTTTGAAGGCGGAGATCTGTGACGACATGACGCTGCCGGCGCTTGGAACGCGGAAGTGGTGAGTAATTCTGTGCATGTCTCCCCGCCGCCGAGCCCGCACTTGCCACCGCTACTCTATGGAGGGGGAAAGAGGCAGAAGTAGGGGTCCCAGGTGAGGGAGGGGGGGATATTTCACCCTCCCCACCGCTGCCGCCACTGCCCCTCCTTCTAGCGCTGCTTCCCCCCTCCTGCTCTGCTGCTGTGGGGGGTCGTGGCGACACCCCCCTAGCAGTCTGTCACCCGGTGCGCCACGCCCCCCTGCGCACTACAGTAGGAACACCACTGCTTCTCAGTCCCTCTCGGTGGCATGCGGAGGAACAGCGAGGGTCAGCGGGCACCGGGCGGGCAATTTAAAACTGGCTCTGACGAGTCTCCACTACACGTGCAGGGGGCGGAGCTACTCACGCTCTCTCCAGCCCCCTGCCTATTCATTCAATCTCGCTCCCCCTGCCTGGTGCTCCTGATTGGGCATGGGGCGGATGGACAAGAGGACCAGCAGTGCTTCTGAGCGGCGAGCACCGCCCACAACATGGCGGCCGCCGTATTGTGTAAACGGCGGCCGCGCAAAGTAAAAACATTCGTGACACTCCCGTTGGGCACCTCAGAGCAGTAATTAGGGGCACCCCAAAGCCATATCCGTGGCATGTGCCACCAATATGTGACGCTAGCGACGCGCCTGTGTGTCACTGACACTTGTGTTGCATTATAGACAGCCTTGATAATTCATACTATGTTTGTGCCAGCCCAGGCCCAGCACAATCAGACAGTGAGTCAGTGACTAGTGACACTGACTACCTGTATCAGTCAGCTGCACATTGTGTAATACCCATTATTACTGCACTTGTGTTGCGGTGACAGCTTTTGTAATCCATACTGTGTGCAGTGTCACTGCCAGGCAGCCCGGCCGGCCCACCACATTCAGTGACTTACTGTATCAGCTGCACATTGTGTAATACCCATTATTACTGCACTTGTGTTGTGGCGACAGCTTTTGTAATTCATACTGTGTGCAGTGCCACTGCCAGCCAGGCCCACCACATTCAGTGACTAACTGTATCAGCTGCACATTGTGTAATACCCATTATTACTGCACTAGTGTTGCGGTGACAATGGCAGACTTGCCCTCCATAACAGATTCTCGTTGCAGGTACTGAACAGCAAGTAGAAAATGTAATAAAAAAAAAATAGATGTAAGATAAGCTTTAAACTGAACCTAAAGTGAACCAAAAAAAATGAGATTAACTCACCTGGGGCTTCCCTCAGCCCCCTGCAGCCGATCGGTGCCCTTGCAGCCCCGCTCAGATGCTTCTGCACCCGCCGGCGAACACTTCCGGTTTGGCCGTCACCGGCCGACAGGCATGGGAACGCGAGTGATTGTTCGCGTTCCCAGCCTGTAAATCGCCCCCTATGCTGCTATTGCGACCTCCTGGCTGCAATAGCAGCATAGGGGGCGATATACAGGCTGGGAACGCGAAGTTCCCATGCCTGTCGGCCGGTGACGGCCAAACCGGAAGTGTTCGCCGGCGGGTGCAGGAGCATCTGAGCGGGGCTGCGAGGGCACCGATCGGCTGCAGGAGGCTGAGGGAAGCCCCAGGTGAGTTAATCTCATTTTTTTTGGTTCACTTTAGGTTCACTTTAACAATGGTAGAAAAAGAACCATCGAAAGTTGATAAGGCAGTCAGACATTACCTGATATCACTGAGGAAGAGCAATCTTGCCATGTTGCACACCAGTCCAGCACGGCCGTTACAACACAATCAGCTGTTTGCGGTGTGTTACACAGTGAGTTTGGTCTGTCAGTGTGAAGCAGTACACTAATTACACTCCCTGATTGATGTATACATATGCAAGATGTTTTAAAGCACTTTAGGCCTGCAATTTAGCATTCAATGTGATTTCTGCCCTTACAATGCTGCTTTGCGTCAAATCCGGATTTTCCCCCGGGACTTTTGGCATGTATCCCACTCTGCCATGCCCCCCTCCAGATGTTAGATCCCTTGAATCATCTTTTCCATCACATTTGTGGCCAGCATAAGTGTTTCTAGTTTTCAAAGTTCGCCTCCCCATTGAAATCTATTGCGGTTCGTGCGAACCGAACCTTCCGCGGAAGTTCGCGAACCAAAAATTGGAGGTTCGGCCCATCTCTAATGAAGGGTAGCGCAGACACCCCCACAAGGCATCTATTGCCCGGGAGCAGCGCAACTGCCCCTCAAGGAAGGGGGAACATGGCAGGTACACCCCCGGACATGGCCGGTGCCCAGGAGGGGACCACCCATGCTGCCCCCCAAAGGATAGATTCCCTACCTTTGCGAATTTACTTACCTGTGGTGCAAATTGCATGTCCTGGGAGCAAACACACTGATAGTGGGATGAGGGGGGGCAGGGCGCAGACAAGTCCCCCAGACGCTCCCACCACTGGGCGAGCCCATTCGCACCCCACCCCACCCACATCAACCCCAGGAAGAAAGAAACACAATTGTATGCTGCACAAGAGAAAAGGATGTGTGCTCTTTCCAGTCAACTCCTGACTACTGGCTGCCTCAAGTCTATTGACTAATTAAAATGGCAAAGCGTTTGCATATTGCATCCCCCCAGCAGAATATGCAAGATCTAAACTATCCACCTGCGCTTCCCCGTGGCGCTCCTGGATAGTGCTAATGTAGCATGAACTAATTCCCGCAGGGCAACCGCTTTGCAGTATTGGTTTCTGACCCTGCATAGTTTGGCATGCGAAAGCAAAGGCATTTTGCATGAGCTATGCCTCATGATAAGCCAATTAGGCCAGATTTGCAAAGCCAGATTTGTTAGGGTTAAACTTGGTGTTTGAGCATGCATAAACTTTCTTGTTCTTAGCATTTTCTTACTTGTATTCTTTGGAGGTAGGTGGTGGATGGCTTTCTCTAGGTGTGAGCCCTGGGGTGAGCTGTCTGCGCCTGTCCTCCCCCCCCCCCCCCCCTCTGGAGTGTTGTGTGTAAGCCAGCCCTGAGCTCCAAAGCTTGGGGTGACCAATGGTTCACTCCTTTCCCATGTGGTGCTCCCAAGTTAATGCACATGTAGCAGAACGCAATGGACGTTAAAGAGACTCTGTAACAAAAATTTCATCCTTTTTTCTACCATCCTTCAAGTTCCTAAACCTATTCTAATGTGCTCTGGCTTACTGCAGCTCTTTCTACTATCACCGTCTCTGTAATAAATCAATGTATCTTTCCCCTGTCGGACTTGTCGCCCTGTGTCTGGAAGGCTGCCAAATCTTCCGTGCTGATCTGTCACGCCCCCTCCAGGCCCCCTCTATGCACACTCCAGTGTGTGTGTTATTTACATAAGCCAGCAGCGTCTCTGCTCTCTTATCAGTGAGAGAAGAGAGCTGGATAAAAATCCTCCTCTCTTAGGCCGTGAAAGCAGCTGGCTGACACATACTGAGGAATTACAGACACGGGCAGAGCTGTCTGCAGGAAGAAACGATCAGCCTGTCACTATTCAGTGGATGAGAGCTGCAGGGGGAAGAAGGTAAACACACAAATGATCTCTTGAGATTCAAAAGGAAGGCTGTATACAGCCTGCTTGTGTATGGATGTATTTTCTATGTGTGGACATACTGTACATCAACCTACTTCCTGTTTTGGTGGCCATTTTGTTTGTTTATAAACAAACTTTTAAAAACTGTTTTTGACTACTTTTAATGCGGCAGTGAGCGGCGAAATTGTGACAGAGGGGAATAGGAGATGTTCCCTAATGCACTGGTATGTTTACTTTTGTGCGATTTTAACAATATAGATTCTCTTTAAGGTAAGTACCTGTTTTTAATATTGGGAGGTGGGTGCAGACAGCCCCCCCGGCGCTGGCCACGCTTGGGGGGGGGGTCGCCTGCGCCACCCAGCCTCTCCCTCCGGGGTGCCGCTGTGGTTCCCAGGCAGTGATAGAGCTTGGGGCCCCTAAGCCTCCCCGGCTGTATGGGGGCATTGGGAAGCCTCCCCGTGGCACTCCTGGATAGTGCTAATGTTTCATTTCTATCCTTTGGAGGCGGGTGGTGGATGACTTGTTCTAGGAGGTGTGAGCCCTGGGGTGAGCTGTCTGCGCCTGAAATCTCCCCCCCCCCCCCCCCCTGGAGTGTTGTATGAAAGCCAGCTCTGAGCTCCAAAGCTTGGAGTGGCCCATGCTTTACTCCTTTCTCATGTGTTCGCTCCCAAGTCGTGCTCATGTAGTAGAACGCAATGGACGTTAAGGTAAGTGCCTGTTTTTAAATTTTGGGAGGCAGGTGCGGGCAGCTCTTCCCAGCGCTGGCCATGCTTAGGGGGGTCGCCTGCACCTCCCAGCCTCCCCCTCCGGGATGCCGCTGTGGATTCCAGGCAGTGAGAGAGCGTGAGGCCTGGCAGCACCCCGGTTGTATGGGGGCATTGGGAAGCCTCCCCGTGACGCTCCTGGATAGTGCTAATGTAGCATGAACTAATTCCCGCAGGGCAACCGCTTTGCGGTATTGGTTTTAACCCTACAAACTTTGGCATGCCAAAGCAAATGCATATTTGCATGAGCAATGTCTCGTGAGTAGCCAATTAGGGCAAATATGCAGATTTGTCAGGAGTTACTTGGTTTGATGCACACATAAATTTTCTATAAAGTGTGATATTTTTATTATTAACTTTCAACAATCACAAAGGAGATGATGTACCAGTTGTCTTCTTTATAAAAACTTTTTGTGAAAAAGAGCTCTAACAATAGTACATTACTGGGAACCCTTTTCTTTAGAAACCGATTTTTTTTTTCAATGTAATCCTCAGGGTAGAATTCAAAACTATTGCTTTCATTTAAACATGACAACAAGTACATAACACAGTTTTAGTTTAACATCACTTCCTTTCCATAACACAGCTGAATGAAGTTGTAACTTTTGCAATTTTTTAAGTTGAGCATCCATATATTTTTTCTATCAAGCTGAAGTCTTTGCTTTTCAGGAGAAAGGCTGTCACCCAAAACAGTCAATAGGTGGTTTATAACATTTTCTGTACAGATGCTCCTCAGCATCCCCATAAATAATTGCAGAGTAATATTCACTCTCTCCAGTAAACAAGTGCTGAATTAAATCATAACTTCTGTCCTCTGATTATCTGTCCATAAATATTTTTCCATTAGAGACGCTCCAATTTATAGCTTTAGAGCTGCCAGGATTTGCTGTGTTCCCAATATAAGTGAAAGTCTGAGTCGAGCGTAAACAGACTTTGGGGCCCAATCGTCTCATTATAATAATATATATGAATATGGCCCAATCCAGTGTCTCACAGTGAAATTACTTAGTCCAGAGTGCCTCTTTAAAATATAAAGCTCTCCACTGCCTCTCTATAATTGCAGTTTTCTCTCTGTAGAGTAGTGATGCTCATCTGAGCTAGGATATCCGAGTTACTCGGATATCCTAGCTCTTTTTTCACTATTCGAGCTCGAATACCGAGCTCGAATAGTATTAGCTATCCGGGCTGTGCTATCCGAGCGCACCCGGATAGCAATCAGATATCCGGAGATATCCTAGCTATCCGAGCTCGGATAGCGTCACGAGCTCGGATAGCGTCACGCCAGACGTCACCTCGAGTCCTCACAAGCGAATCAGAGGGCTCCCAGCCCTCTGACAGCCCTCTGACTGCAGCCAATCACAGAGGGGGAGCCTGGCCAAGCCTCCCTCTATAAATAGCGGACGCCATCTTGCCTCACTCGCCCTGCTTGCGACTTACTGACTGATTGTACTGAGAGAACTGCTCCAGTGCTTTTTGTCTGTGTGCAAGTGCATTGCTATTGTTCTAAACCTAGCGTTTTTACACTCCAACACTTGATCTTCAACTGTATTAATTTGTATTGTAGATAGATTGTATTTTAGGCAGTTTAGTTTGTGTGATTAGGGACTAGGGAGGGAGACTGTCACAGGCCTGCAGCCAGCAGCTAGGCCCTGTGCCTAGGCAAGGCAGCCTGCCCTGCTTTGTGGTCTAGTCTCTACCTTAACTGTGCTCTCAATTGTCCTACTCTACTGTACTACTACTTCTGTGTTAGATAGATTATTGTACTATTTTGTAGTTAGCAAGGCCCAGCTTTACTGCTATACCTGTCCTGCTGTATCTGCTCTCAGTAATCTAGTCACACCTGTTCTACTATTTAGCTCGATTCTTCTATTGTTTAGTTAGTACACTACTCACTGTACTCTAGTCTGTGTTTAGGGACCGTCAGTCAGCGTCAGCTAGGGTCTTAGTGTGCGTGCGCAGTGCACATCTGCGCTGTCCGCACCCTCCAGTTAGTGCTACACCCGTCCTCCTATTGTTTATATATATCACTACTTCTATTGTGTATTTGCTGAATTGTACTGTAGTCTGACACCGTCAGTCAGCGTCAGCTAGGGTCTTAGTGTGCGCAGTGCGCACTCTCTCGATAGCGCTACACCAATCTCTGCTGTAGAGTACAGTACACCTGTCCGTCACCTCACACACCCACCACCACCAGTCCCACCCTATTAAAGTACCCCACTTGTCCCACCCGCCTTTACATACAAAGTTTTTTTTTCATTTGTATAATATTAAAAATATACAATGTCTGGAACTGGCAGCCGCGGTTTGGGCAGGGGCAGCAAGGGCAGCAAGGGCATCGCCAAGAGAGGAGGTCGTGGGCGTGGCAGCCGCGCCACCACCATGCGCAGTTCTGCGTCTGCACCAGTGGCTATTCCGCCATTAGCCACTGGCCGTTAACACATTGGCCTCCCAACAGCTGGGAGTCACGCTGCAGAGACACAGCAGCAGCAGCAGCAGCAGCAGCGTGTGGCCCAGATGTTCCTCCCACCGCCAGGTCGTAGCCGTCCTATTGAGGAGAAGGACGCAGACGCTGTGGTGGAACTGATGGTGGATGAGCAGGCCACCATTAGCTCTGGAATCGAGTCCTCCACCCCCGCCACCACTCCTGTTCGCAAGAGCAGCAGCAGCTGCCCAGCACTGCCTGGGGGAGAGGAGGAGGAGTGCAGTTCTCCAGCCCCAGCGGGCGACACCAGCACCCTGTCACTCAGCACCTTCTTATGGACCCCAAGCACAGAGAAGGTATGGAGAGCTGTTGCGGAAGAATTGGCAGAGGAAGGAATGCTCATGGGCACTTTGGGGGATGATGCTTTGGACAGTCAGACAGTGGTGACTGTCCATCCGCCCATGCATGCAGAAGGGGAGTTTGGGGGATCCCAGCAGGACATGTTTGCAGAGGGGGAGGATGATGATGACAGGGAGCAGGACAAAGACTGGTTGCCAGGTCCTGGGAGTGGGGATGTCATCAGCTCTGAGGAGGAGGAGGAGGAGGAGGATGCGTCTGCGGGCCTTGCTAGAAGGATCAGCATAGCAGGCATGGGCAGGATCACAAGTGGGCGTGGTATGCAGGCCACACAGCGTGCTGATCAGGAGAAGAGTTCTGCCAGTGCCACCACCAGCCGCACCAAGAACCCCCCCCCAACCACCACAGGGAGACCAGCGGCAGCAGCACCTTCCTGCCGAGGGGCAACTTCACCTCCCCAATATGGAATTTTTTCACCCTTTCATATTTGGAGTGCAAGTATGCCACCTGCAACCAGTGCCGCAAGCAGCTCAGCAGAGGGAAGGAGCCCTCTGCGTTTGGCACCACCTCTCTGGTCAACCACCTTGCAGGGAAACACTTTCACGAGCATGAGGAGTTCGTGAAGTTGAAGGAAGCTGGCAGTGGCAGACCCGCCACCACTGCGAAGCCGTCGGCAGCAGGAGTGCATCAGCAACGCACTGCTCCTCCTCCCTCTGCAACTCCTGCCGCCGACACTGAGGCCTGTTCTGGCAGCCAGTCCTCAGTGGCCTCCTCTGCTCCCTCCACTGCTTCCCGTGCCAGCAAAAGGCTTTGCCAGACCCTGCTCAGCGACACCTTCCAGGGGGTGGGCAGGGTTCTGCCTCCCAGCAGCCGTCGCATGCGGCAGCTGAACGGCTTGCTGGCATGGGCCGTGTGCTCCCAACTCCTGCCTTATTCCCTTGTGCAGGAGGGGAGCGACATGCATGCGCTCCTGATGTGTGCAGCCCCCGATTGGCCAATCCCCACCCGACATTATTTTGCACGCACGGCCATCCCTGCACTTCACCGCTCTGTGATGGCCAATGTCGGGAGAGGGCTGGAGCATGCGGTGGGTCAACGGGTCCACGTCACCAAGGACTCGTGGAGCAGCCGGTTTGGGACAGGCCGCTATCTGTCCTTCACCACGCATTGGGTCAGCTTGGTGGAAGGGGGTGAGGAGGGGGGAGCAGCATCGGCCGGCACTGTCAGAGCAGCAGCAGCACCAACAACGCAGTGGGTGGTGCCACCATGCAGGGTCAGCGGAACAGCAGCAGGTTCCTCTGATCCGCTTCCATCCTCCGGCACACCAGCCCAAACTCCCCGCCTCAGCAGCAGCGTGAAGCCCTGCCACTGCCAAGCGCTGCTGGAATTGGTCAGCCTGGGGAAGACCAAACTGACGGCGAACCACGTCCTGGCCAAACTCCGAGAGCAGGAGAGGAAATGGCGATGTTGGAGCATCTGGTTGAACAGAGGCAGGCTGTCAGCCAGTACGTTGCACGAGCAACAGTTGCCTCCCTCACTGCAACTGGGCGTGCCGCCACCAACCTCCCGTCCATCATCTCCATGGAGGACTGGGGGCACATGCAGCAGGTGTGCTCAGTCCTGGCACCCTTCCTGCAGGCCACCAACATGGTGAGCAGGGACCATGCAATGGTGTGCGAGTGGGTGCCCATGGTGTGTGTGCTGGACAGGGCCCTGTATGCACTGCTGGAAGAGGGAGCGGCAGCCTTGGACCAGCAGGAGCTGCAGGCAGCTTCACAGGTCACCTCTGAGGAGGAGGGCTCGGAGTTGGTGGAGGTCCCTGACCTTGCTGCTGATGAGGGGGAGCAGCAGAGCGCAGCTGGACTGGTGCAGGGGTGGAGAGAGTATGAGGTGGAGGGGGCAGAGGAAGAGGAGGACAGCACTCTCGGCTCTGGGGATGCCGATGATGTGCCAACAGACGTGGCCAGACTCTTCCAAATGGCAGCGCACATGCTGAGGTGCCTGCGCAAGGACCCAAGGGTGATCCAGATGAAGCAGAGGGAGGACATCTGGATCTGCATGATGCTGGACCCACGTCTGAAGGGGAAGCTCAGCCAGTTCCTGCCTGCAGGAGGAGACCGTGCGCAACAAATGAGGGATTTGCAGCTGTCCCTTGTTGAGCGCTTGCAGGAAGCCTTCCCTAAGCCATCCACCCCCACTATCCAGCCAGCACAGAGGCAGCAGCAGGTGCCTGCATCCACCAGCAGCAAGCGCACGCGCACCACAGACCTGCTGTCTCTGACCCAAGAGCTCTACATGAGTGTAGAGCTGCCAAGGACTAGAGAGGAGGTGCCTGCAGCAGCATCCTTCTCCAGTCACAGGCAGCGCTTGACCCGCAAGGTGGCTGACTACATGGGGTCCTTCATTGGGCTTGACAGCGTGGCCCCTGTTGATCCCATGGAGTATTGGGTCAAGCACCTGACGATCTGGAGCGAACTTGCGCAGTACGCCCTGGAAGTGCTCTCCTGCCCCCCTTCCAGCGTACTGTCAGAGCGTTGCTTCAGTGCAGCCGGTGGAGTCGTCACTGAGAAGCGATCTCGTCTGTCTCACAAGTCTGTGGACAGACTGACGTTTCTCAAAATGAACCAGGCTTGGGTGGAAGGCGAATTCATGGCCCCTGTTGTCAGCGAGAGGGGGACATGAAGTGACGACTGGCACACACACATACACCTGCTGCTGCTACTGCTGTTGTATTTCATCCTGCTGTCTGTGTGTTTCCACTGCCAGGGAACACATTACAAGGTGCTGCTGCCCATGCACCACCAGCTATTACACTCAAAAATAGCTGCATACAATTTGAAAAAAAAAAAAAATTGTAATTAATTTAGAGGTGTCCGGGTTGAAAACTGTGCTGTCCCAATTGTGTATTGGACACAATGTGGGCTTCACGACCGCTGTCTGGAACCTCATGCTGTGTATTTACGGCCCTGGAACCACCGCTAGGACCCAGGGCCTACTATGTCTCGCTGCCTGCCCTCCTGCCTGCTGCCAAATGCCAGTCTGCCACACACTTATCCTCCTCACGCTGCCTGCTGTTATATTTCCTCCTGCTGTCTATGTCTCCACTGCCAGGGAACACATTACAAGGTGCTGCTGCCCATGCACCACCAGCTATTACGCTCAAAAATAGCTGCATACAATTTGAAAAAAAAAATAAATAAATTGTAATTAATTTAGAGGTGTCCGGGTTGAAAACTGTGCTGTCCCAATTGTGTATTGGACACAATGTGGGCTTCACGACCGCTGTCTGGAACCTCATGCTGTGTATTTACGGCCCTGGAACCACCGCTAGGACCCAGGGCCTACTATGTCTCGCTGCCTGCCCTCCTGCCTGCTGCCAAATGCCAGTCTGCCACACACTTATCCTCCTCACGCTGCCTGCTGTTATATTTCCTCCTGCTGTCTGTGTCTCCACTGCCAGGGAACACATTACAAGGTGCTGCTGCCATTGCGCCACCAGCTATTACGCTCAAAAATAGCTGCCTCACTGCCTGCATTATTTTGAAAAAAAAATGTAATTATTTTAGAGGTGTCCGAGTTGAAAACTGTGCTGTCCCAATTGTGTATTGGACACAATGTGGGCTTCACGACCGCTGTCTGGAACCTCATGATGTTCATTTACGGCCCTGGAACCACCGCTAGGAACCAGGGCCTATTATGTCAGTCACATCACACTGCCTGACACACATTACTCCTCCTCCTGTAGCTGAATTGAGCTTCTGCTGTCTGTGTGCTGCTACCACTGCTAGGAAGAACAGAAGAAGAACTATTTTCTGCTGCCACCTGCCCACCCACTCTCCTACCGAGTAACGACCGACTATTACCACACACCACACTACAAATAGCTGCAAGCCTGCAACTACTTCCTCCTCATGCTGATGTCTGTGTTCTACCACCGCCAGGGTACACAGAAAAAGGCGCTGTGGCTTGCAATGTGCCACTACCTACTTATTATGCCATCAACACAAATATAACTATGGTGTTATTAACATAAAATATTTCCACAAATGAAGTAAAAAAAATATTACAAAAGAAAGGAAAACAAAGACATAATATAATGATGAAGAAGAAGAAGAAGAAGAAGAAGAAGAAGAAGAAGAAGAAGAAGAAGAAGAAGAAGAAGAAGAAGAAGAAGAAGAAGAAGAAGAAGAAGAAGAAGAAGAAGATATAGAAGAAGAAGATATAGAAGATGAAGAAGATATAGAAGAAGAAGAAGAAGAAGAAGAAGATATAGAAGAAGATGAAGAAGATATAGAAGAAGAAGATATAGAAGATGAAGAAGATATAGAAGAAGAAGATATAGAAGAAGAAGAAGATATAGAGGAAGAAGAAGAAGATATAGAAGAAGAAGATATAAAAGAAGAAAATATAGAAGATGAAGAAGATATAGAAGAAGAAGATATAGAAGAAGAAGATGAAGAAGATATAGAAGAAGAAGATGAAGAAGAAGAAGATATAGAAGAAGAAGAAGATGAAGAAGATGAAGAAGAAGAAGATATAGAAGAAGAAGAGGAAGAAGAAGATATAGAAGAAGAAGAAGAAGAAGAAGAAGAAGAAGAAGAAGAAGAAGAAGAAGAAGAAGAAGAAGAAGATATAGATGAAGAAGAAGAAGAAGAAGATATAGAAGAAGAAGATATAGAAGAAGAAGAGGAAGAAGAAGATATAGAAGAAGAAGAAGAAGAAGAAGAAGAAGATATAGAAGAAGAAGAGGAAGAAGAAGATATAGAAGAAAAAGAAGATATAGAAGAAGAAGAAAAAGAAGAAGATATAGAAGAAGAAGAAGATATAGAAGAAGAAGATGAAGACAACGTAAATAAAAACTTCCAACTTAAAACCATTTTGGACACACCTTCTCATGCAAACACTTTTCATGAAGTTAATTTACTATGTTTGATACCTTTTTTATAACTACTACATCACCACCTAATCACTTGATGTTTTTCTTCATAAAAAAGGTGGTTTCATGCATCATTGACCTCCAAACAAGTTTTACAAGCTATTTAAGGCCAGCTCGAATATTTTACTCGAATACAGACTCGGATAGTGACGTCGGATATCCGAGGTCGAATCGGATATTCGATTACATCGGATATTAAACTTCGAGTGAATTCGGATAGTTTACTATCCGAATTCGACCAAACTCGAATAGGATAATGAGGTATCCGAGCAACACTACTGTAGAGACTCTCCACACACAGCTGCATTATACAGTTCTGCTGCGCAGGTGCGGGTGCTATGCCCTGTAGATGCTGAGCCCAAGCATCTAAACATTCAACAGCAAGGAAAAAGGTCCAGGTCAGCACACCTTTTCAAATTGCAGATTGTCTCAATTTATTGCTTCATACGCACGTGAAAAAAATGACAATTGTTTCGGGGCCACGGCGGGTCCCCTTCTTCAGATAGTGCAAACAAACAGATCCATTATACATCTCCTCCTCACAGAGATCCAGCTCAGACACCTCACAGATAACAGCACCACAGAGCATACTCAAGCTCCGCCCACCCTGTCATTCTCACCTGCCTCTTCCAGCAGCTTCCAGGAGCTCCTGTAACCTCCCTAAGCTGACAGCACAACTCCTAACCAGGGCCGGCCTGGCCTGAGAGAGAGGCGAGAGAGGCTCCAGCCTCAGGGCGCAGTGTAGGAGGGGGGCACAACTCACCCAGCTATCATTACCCTATTGTGTTTGAAGTTAAGAGAAATAAGAAAAGGGGATACCTACGCAGTGGGCTCAATTCACTAAGTGCTTTCAGTGGAAATATTACAATTTCTGGAGGTATTTGCTCATTTTCATATGGTTATCACTGAGATGTATTCATGAAGCTGTTTGTTCTTATTTTTTCAAGTGCAGTGCTAAAATAAAAATAATTTCCTAAAATACAAAGAAAAATTAAATACAATTGTTAATATACAGACAAAATTCATAAATTACAGTTGGAAATCATAAAATAAAGAGTCTTAGCCCATTGTTATTTATCACCACTCTCAACCTGTTCTTATTTTACTTCACCTGTGAAGAGGAAGAAGCCTTTTTAGCCCATTTTGTATATTTTTTAGGCCAGTTGCATTCCCTGTGACAGCAAGAATGCAACGCAACCTATCAAGACAGCAGCGCTGCATGTTATGCTCGTATTGCGTAAGGAACCGTGAAGCATACAGTCAATGAAAAGTATGCTTCACTCCTACTGTTAACATGCACATCCAGTGCGTTACCATATTGCAAGTTGCAACCTGTTATAGCGATACGCACCCACCACACTGTGAACGTCGCATAGGTGTTGCATTGCAGCGGGGCAGACTGACAACTCATGGAGCCCCCGGGCAGTAGATTATGGGGCCCCATACCAGTGTCACCCACATTTCATGTTATTTTTTACAGAGTAAGATCTAATAATTTACTGCCGACAGATATTTTATACTGATAAAAAAAAACACCCCTGCCGAAAAATGGGTGTGGTCATGCAACAGAATGTGGGCGTGGTCATGGGTGGGGCAAAATATACATGACCTTGGCAGTGGTGTAAAAGGTCTGTCGGGGAAGTTTGAGCTCTGCCTTAGTGTTTCCCCCCAAAATACATGTAATCTGACCGAATTTCACCAAAAATCTACGCCATTTGGCAGAGGTTCCTCCAAAATACAGATAATATGGCAGTCATTCCCCCAAAATAGACGTAATCTGGCAGCAGCAGTTTCCCTAACATACGCATAATTTGGCAGCGGTTGCCCAAAATATGCATAATCTGGCAGCGGATCACCCAAAATAAATGTAATCTTGCAGCAGTGGTTCCCCCAAAATACACATAATCTGGAAGCAGCAGTTCTCCCAACATACACAATCTGGCATCGGTTCCCCAAAAATACACATCATCTGGCAGCTGTTCCCCAAAATACACTTAATATAGCAGCAGCGGTTCCCCAAAAATAGTTAATCTGGCAGCAGGTACCCCAAAATAGGTGCCCCCAGTATAGGTAACAGGTCTAAAGGTATCCCCAGTGGAAGTAACCAGGTGTATTGGTGTTCCCAGTACAGGTATCCAGGTCTATAGGTGTCCTCAGTATAAGTAGCCAGGTCTATAGGTGTCCCTAGAATAGATAACCAGGCCTATAGGTGTCCCCAGTTTAGATAGCCAGGTCTATAGGTGTCCCCAGAATAGGTAACCAGGTCTATGGGTGTCCCCAGTATAGATAGCCAGGTCTACAGGTGTCGCCAGAATAGGTAGCCAGGTCTATAGGTGTCCCCAGTACAGATAGCCAGGTCTATAGGTGTCTCCAGTATAGATAGCCAGGTCTATAGGTGTTCCCAGCATATGTAGCCAGGTCTATAGGTATTCCCAGTATATGTAGCAATGTGAATAGGTGCCCCCAGTATATGCAGCCAGGTGTATAGGTATCCCCAGTATATGTAGCCACTAGCCAGGTCTATAGGTGTCCCCAGTATAGCCAGGTGTATAGGTGTCCCCAGTATAAGTAGCCAGGTGTATAGGTGTCCCAGTATAGATAGCCAGGTCTACAGGTGTCTCCAGAATAGGTAGCCAGGTCTCTAGGTATCCCCAGTACAGATAGCCAGGTCTATAGGTGTCTCCAGTACAGATAGCCAGGTCTATAGGTGTTCCCAGCATATGTAGCCAGGTCTATAGGTATTCCCAGTAAATGTAGCAATGTGAATAGGTGCCTCCAGTATATGCAGCCAGGTGTATAGGTATCCCCAGTATATGTAGCCAGGTCTATAGGTGTCCCCAGTATAATTAGCCAGGTGTGTAGATATTTTCCAGTATATGTAGCCAGGTCTATAGATGTCCCCAGTAAAGCCAGGTCTATAGGTGTCCCCAGTATATGTAGCCAGGTGTATAGGTATTCCCAGTATATGTAGCAATGTGTATAGGGGTCCCCAGTATAGCCAGGTGTATAGGTGTCCCCAGTATAAGTAGCCAGGTGTATAGATGTCCCCAGTAAAGCCAGGTCTATAGGTGTCCCCAGTATATGTAGCTAGGTGTATAGGTATTCCCCTTTAGGTCTTAGGTGTCCCCAGTACGTAGCTAGGTCTATAGGTGTCCCCCAGGAGGGGAGGAGCGCAGTGAAAGGGAGCGGTGTGCACAGCGTGGGGAAGGGGGGGAAGTCCCCCCCCCCTTCCCTCACCTTGGGTCCCCCCTTCCTGGCTCTCCCCTCCAGTAACTCGGCGGCTAACAGCGGGCAGCGGGCGGAGACTTACCGCCGTTCCTGCCTCCAGCCGCAAGGGACGCTCTGCTCTGTGCGCGGCTAGTCTGGCCAGACTTGCAACACATTCTCTATATGGCAGAGTTTTTTTTAAATACCTTTCTATGTAAACAGTAGTAGCCTGAGAACATTTTTTTTAAAGATATACCAATACAATTAAAAGGCCTTTCTTTTGTAGTGTGAGTTTTGCTTGGTTTAGCAATAGTATTAGCAGTGCATTGGATGCTGTTTTCCAAAAATCACATGGTGAGGCCATTATTTTAAACCTTATGCAAACTAAAGCATGTGATTTGTACTTTTTACTGGGGCATTTCTAGCCTTTTTGTAACTCCAGGCGAGGAAACCTGTTCCCCACACGCACACACAATTAAAAATAAAACATTGCACACATTATAGAACACTTTGCATATGGTACAAGCCATAAGCCATCAGAAAAGGATTACGAGCCCTAGGCAAGATGACATTTCTTGCCCTCCACTGATGGTCACCAGGCTTATTTAGTTAGATTTGGTGGGGGGCTTGCATCCACTAGGCCCCTAGACTCTCTCCAGGCCCTAGGCAGCTGCATAGGTGTGCCTTGTGGATGATCCAGCTCTGTATGCCATACAGTACATTTTTATTTATTTATTCAAGTATTTATATAGTGCCGACATATTACGCAGCGCTGTACAGAGTATATTGTCTGGTCACTAACTGTCCCTCAGAGGGGCTCACAATATAGTTACAACTCATTTGACATGACTGCAATGTGTTTAATGTGTTTTATATGGCTCTGTCCTGCTCCAGGCAGGAACTTTATGTATAGCAGCAGACAGGTCATCACAATCACATTGAATGAGTACCTGCTCGCCCCTGGCATTCCTACCACTCAAGGGTAAAACCATGGGTGTCACCCATTACTGCAACCAAGTGACAAACAAACAGTACCACAAAGAAAGTATGCGATTTCCTCTACAATTCACCTCCTACCTTCTGTTGTTGAATGATCATGACATATATATGTAATCTCTCGTTACTTAAAAACGTACGCTCTAGAAGAACTCCCTTTGGGCATTTGTAGCTGGTTATGCCAAAGCAAAAGGAAAATTAACTGTTCCTCGCAAGGGTCAGATTTGCACTGTTAACCACCCAAGGCCACTGTCAGCAGCCACCCCCCTTGTTAACCAGATGTCCCCTCCTCTCCTCCAATCTAGGTATCCAGATGACTCTTTCCACTCCCTCCAGTATAAGTAGCCTGTTGACCCTTCCCACTATTATAGACAGCCTGATGACCTGTCCCCCCCTTCCCTCTAGTGTAAGAAGCCAGATGACCCTCCCTCTTTCTGTAAAGTTAGCCTGATGACCACCCATCCCTCCATTATAGGTAGCCCGGTGACCCCTACCTAGTATAGCCTGCTGCTCACCTGCCCCTTGATCCTGTGGTGCCCTAGGCCATGGCCTATGTGGCATGGCTTGAATCTGGTCCTGTTCCTCTCTTGCTTGAGCAATAATCCCTGAACCAAGCTACAAAATGGTCCTTAAAGAGAACCAGAGACGAAGCACCCTCATGTATTTTATTACATTTATCAGTGGGAACATGACAGTAAACACCTACCCTGCTTTTAGTTTCATTCTTATCTGCTTAATTAGTCTATTAGCAGCTGTGATAAGAATCCCCGACTGGCTCAGTCTAGGTTTGACCTGGAATCATTATAGCTGAGTCTGTGGAGTTTTTTCAAGCCCAAGCCTGCCACCTCCTGGCTCAGATTTCCTGCTTTGCATGCTGAGAGCTATGATGACATGGGAGGGGCTGCTCCTGCTGAGAGAGAAGCTCTGAAACAGACAAGTGTGGCTGCAATATGATCCCTGTGTGGTCTGTGTGCACTAGATAATGATGATGACTGCAGTTTCATTCCTATGAGAGACACTTCCTACAGGCAGCTGCACATCATACCAAAATGAAAGCACACAGATGAAAGGCTGCAGCAGCCTTTCTCATATAGCCTAGATAGCAGCCTAGTCTCATATAGCCTAGACAGCACATCCAGAACAACTCATAACCCAGAAGCAGAAGGGATATGAGCCGGCGGCCATATTTGATTTTTCCTGGAGCAATAATGGATAAAAAACACTAAAAAAGGCACACCAGAGCGGCGAAATTATCAGATAGAGCATTTATTCTTTACAAGCTATCGACTGATATGTTTATTTTGTGTGAAACGTTCATCTCTGGTTCCCTTTAACATAACTGTCCTTGTCAGCTACAATCCTTTTTGTCTCTTAAAGCGGAATGAAACCCAGCATTTCTACTTTGCTCTAATAGTGTATTTACAGCATATTATATACAACCAGCTTTTTTTTTTTTTACTAGAACTGCATTCAAAGGGTTAACACAGGCTTTAGAAGCTTCCCTTCCAGCAGAGCTGGCCGCTATCGAACTTTACATAATGTTATCTTGTGTTTAATTGTATCAAGTGAGAAATGTAAACAAAGCCTTCTCTCACACTGCGGAGTCCCCTGAGCAAAGTCAGACAAGCATAAATGCTTTCTGATGCTTTCTGATTAAGTTAGAGGATGAATAAAGCAGTTATAAATAAAATGCAAAGTCAGCTCTCAGAGTAAAATAAGTGTACTTTAGGAACGTATAATTTCTAAATGAATAATAATACTTATGCACAAAAGCAAATATGCTAACCGTATGGCATATAAATAGTAGGAAAACATGTTTTTAATGAATATTATGTCAGGGTTTTATACCGCTTTAAACAGTTCTCATCAAGATTCGTAAAAAGGGCACTGGCGCTATCAGAAATTGGGTGCTGCCATAGACTGCAATTGATAAGTGCGGCTATGGCAAGTGTATAATTTGGGTCCCGGGGTGCTGGAGTTTGGCTATCATACAGCCAAACCTTTGGCTTACAGCTATAGTATGTAAACGACCTGCTGGGATGCCGGGGTCTGGCTATCATATACCAACTCGCACTTATCATTTGATGGGCGTGAACATCAGCGTTGGAGTTTGGCTACTGTATAGCCGAACTCCGTATTGTAGAGGAACATCTACAGTATGTTTAGTGTACAGTACGTAGCGGGAGCTTAGTGTTAGGCAAAGGAAGGGGAGAGGTTAGTGTTAGGTGTAAGAAGAGAGAAGGTTATTGATAGGCGTAGGTAGGGAGGGTTAGAGTTAGAAGCAGGGGCGTAGCAATAGGGGGTGCAGAGGTAGCGACCGCATCGGGGCCGTTGGGCCAGAGGGGCCCCGAAGGGCCCTACCTTATCTACAGAATTAGCTCTCTATTGGTCCTATGCTCATAATAATGACTTCTGTAGATACTTTGAATAGTAGTAATCATTAACAAACTGTTCCCCATCCCCTTCTTGCACCTCTGACACTGTAGTTGCCATTGGCAGATTTTGGTGCGCCGTATAAATTGTTATTATAGAGTGCTTGGGGGGGCCCCATTGTAAAACTTGCATCGGGGCCCACAGCTCCTTAGCTACGCCACTGGTTAGAAGATAGGGTAGAGGTGATTAGCAATAGAAAGCGATAGTAATAGTGCCATGCAAATTTCCAATACTAAACCGATATTTGAATATCAATACCAGGCACCAAATTTACAGATCACAATTTTACACAAACACTTTCTTATCACTCTACAGCTTCCATCACAGTTCATATCATAGTAACAAAACACACACTTGCAAGGCAAATGTTAAAGGGGCCTCATGAAAATAAGGTTTTGGAGAGCACACAAAGTGCCATGGCTGGCACATACTTGACCTGAGGAAGCGGCTTACGCCGAGAAACGCGTTGTCACTGTGCTTTAAGCAACTAATAAATGAAATTATATTTCTTGACAAATTTGTATTTATTTCTTTGAGTAATTATTACTGCTCTGACAGTTCATAATTCTATATAGTCGAATTGGGCGCCTCCTACCATCCAAATTTACCTCATGAAAATAAGGCCCTTATGCAATTAACTTTTTCGCCTGGGTTTCTCCTAGGAGATGATTTAACTTCTTTTTAAAATAACTTTTCAGCACTTTCAATTGAAAAAGTATCAAAAAGTACCACAGGTGAAAATGTACTATCAAAATTATTTTGAGTATTTTTTTACTTTATGACAGTTTAACACAAGGGCCCTTATTCAATCAACTTTTTCTCCATCTTCTGTTTAAGGCCCCATTCACACTTGCAAAACGCAAAACACTAGCGATTTTGCTAGCATTTTGCTCTGGCGATTTTGAGCGATTAATGCCAAAAATCGCCATTCACGCTTGGGGCAATTTTCAGCGATCACGATTAGCTTTTCTGTAGCACTAAACGCGATCGCCGGAAAATCGCCTGAAAATTTTGCAGGATAAAAAAATTTTTTAAGCGATTTGCGTTAATCGCAGGTGATTAACGCAAATCGCCCAAGTGAGAACGGGCCCATAGGTTTCTATTGCACTAGCGCTTTCAAAAGTGCTAGCGCTTGAGCGTTTTGCCGAAATCGCCGGCAAAATGCTCAGGTGTGAACGGGGCCTCAAATAACTTTTTCAGCACTCTGCACTTGAAAAAGTTCCAAAAAGTAGGCGAAACGGTAAATTATGTTGTTTTCATTTTTTTTACACAAAGTTTCTCCCACCCAGCATGGGTATGTGTGGAAAGACACCCCAAAACATATTATACTACTACTCCTGAGAACGGCGATGCCACATGTTTGACACTTTGCAATGGGGCCCAAAGTCCAATGAGCACCTTTAGGCTTTACAGGGGTGCTCACAATTTAGCCCCCCCAAACAATGCCAGGACAGTAAACACAACCCACAAATGACCCCATTTTGGAAATAAGACACCCCAAGGTATTCCACGAGGGGCATAGTGAGTTCACAGAACATTTCATTTTTTCTCACATTTTGTGAGAAAAAACAAACAAACATTTCTTGTGACAAAAAATAAAACCTTCTATGAACTCACCATGCCCCTCAGAGAATACCTTGGGGTGTCTTCTTTCCGAAATGGGGAAATTTTTGGGGTCTGTCCTTGCATTTTAGGGTCTCCGCAATCATTACATGTATGGCCAGTATTAGGAGTTTCTGCTATACTTCTTATATTGGGCATGCGGGCGATGCACTTTTTTTTCCATAAAAGGAAAAATGAACGGCAAAGATTCTCACATTCGCATTGATCAATGTGGATGAAAAAATATCTGCCGAAAAATGTGAAAAAAAGAGGGGCACGGTGCCAGGACATAGGAGCACCGCCCACAAAACGTTCCAAACCCACTTTGCTCAGATGCCCTGGCAAACCCGATCACATGGATGAAAGAAAATGTTGCCAATTTTGATACAAAGTGCTTGCCAAAGCATAGGAACTCCAACACCGCCCCTCAGCTCATATGCCTCGGCAAACCTTTCTTACTACGGAGGAGAAATCTCGTCCTGCAGAGCTGCATGCACTGACGTGTGTAATCTGACAGACGTGCAATGTTTCTGTCAGGATGCACCATCAGTGCTGCAGCTGGTTGGTCAATCGGTCGGTAAATTTCTGTCATTGTGGGGGGGGGGGGGGGGGGGAGAGGGGGCGGGTTGAACGCAAGTGCGACCAAACGATCAGGCCTGATCAGGCATACACTGCGTTTTTAGTGGAGCCTACTCTAAGGTGACCCTAACGTACTTATATAGATCTGACTGCGATCAGTACTGATCACTTATACTATATAGTACCAATGCTGATTAGCGACAGTGATGACGCTAATCAGCAACTAATTAGTGACTGCGGTGTAGTGGGCTGGGCGCTAACTGATGCTAACTAACTAACAAAGGGGCCTAGCTAACGCACCGGCCTAACTGTTAACACTAGTAATACTAAAACATCGACAGTTTTCACTGATTACTGTTTTTATATCACTAGGATAGTGACAGGGGTGATCAGAGTGCAATCAGATACAATGGGAGGCAATCAGATCAAAATCAGATAGCAATTGAAAACAATCAAATGCAATCAGAGGCAATTAAATGCAATCCTTGTAGTATTTGAAAAAATTTATTAAAAATGCTAAGAAAAATGTTTTTTAAACTCAGAAAAATGAGCATTTTTAAAATAGATTTTCTCAAAAACTAAAAGATCTTTTTGAAATGTTTTTTCGCCCAGTATTATCAGTATTCCCCTTAACATATGTAGCAAGTTTGTTGATGATAGCCTGCATGGGCGCTTTGCTATTAATTGCCAAGATCAGCACGGAACATGAAATTGCATGTAATTACTCAAGATTACAGATGGATTATGTTTACATGCAAAATTAAGAATTTTCCAGAAATGTTGCATAATAATTTTGAATCGTTATTGCAAATCACAATGTGAAATTACTACTTTGAGAAATTTGCACTCATTACCAATGATGATGCCTTGATCATTTCACTGACACAAAAGGAATAAGTAGATCAGGGGTTCGGACTCCATTGATTGCATTCTTGTTGCAACTGTGCATAAGTACATCATCTGATAGCTTGGTAGGGCCCGTGATGTGAAATTTAGGAAGATAAAACAAGTTTGTGTACATAATACTGATCTTACATATGAATGTGTTCCTTTTTAATCTTTTTCATTGTAATGGTTGCTAAACCAGCTTTATTTTTGCAGTCAGATTGAAGGGTTAGTTCTCTCAATAACTAATCAGACATCATAACATTTCTTTGTGCCAGTCCAAACACGTCTAATAGCAGGATAATGATAACAATGTCAGTAGGTCATCACTACACTGTTTAGGAGCCAAATAAACAGCAGGCATTGCAGTGTGAAATAAATTCAAACCTCAAACTAAGGGCACAACAATAACCCCTGCAACATCTGCCATTTTTTTTTTGGGGGGGGGGGGGGGGGGCAGCACTGTACGAAATAGTCTCTGCATGCCATGTGACATGCATTGAGAACCACATGGTGATTGGTTGTACGGTACAGCGATGAGCTGGGGTGAAGAGGACCTGTCCTGCTGCCAGGACCAGGTAATAAATAACATGCTACTGCTGCTCTGTAACAATTACATAAAGGACCAGGCCTGCCATGATGGGGGTGAACTGAATACTGGTTAGTGGGCCCGGCCAACAGATGTTGATGGGGGAGCCGGCAATCATTAGTTACGCCCCTGCCACAAACCTAAATTTTCAGCCTTGAGTTAAAACTATGCGCGTTGCATCATTCTGTGATGGTGCATGGGAACCCACTGGCCATACAATTGTATTGGTATGTGCCCATCCTGCATTGTAACTGACCACATTATCCAATTACACTTTCTAAAGTGCATTTCAACACATAAGTTACATAGCAATCCTTAATGCAGTGAAAATAATGTGCACATTTTAACGTGCATGTTAAAACCACCGTGTGTTGTGTTAAAGCGGTATTGTCACCATAAAAATCAAATTTCAACAGCAACTGGTCTGAGTGTATTAAGTGATATAGATGCTAATCCTGCATTCAAAACTTTCAAAACTTTTTCTGCTGTTATGATTTGGAGTTATCGCATATTTAAGGAACACTGGCCCTTTAGTAGTCGTGCCAAAGAATTGCATGCTGGGGGTTATTTTTATCTATAATCTATTCCTCCTCTTCCCTTTATTTCCCTGCCAGCTTCTTATCTGAAACCTAATCCCCTACTCACTTGTGTTTACAAGCAAGGCTGAGGTGACTCAGCGATTGGAGGAGACAAGAAAAAAAGTAAAGGGCAGAAATGACATCACAGGTTAGCCTTAACTGTGGGCAAAAGACATGGCCCCCACCAGGAACAGAATTCTCGTAATTTACTATATAACATTCACTGAAATCAAAACGTGGACAGTATAATACATGTGTTATGTAAGTAGATCAAGTATTTATCTACTTGTATATGTGTTTTTTTTCCTTGGCATAGTATGGCTGATCCTACCGCTTTAAGTATGTGCATATTGTAATACATGCATTACACTGCACTGCATTACACTGTTCACAGTATACATATTGCAGTCATTTTAACTTAATAGTCTCACAATAAGTGCAGTCACACTTTGCCTCTGTGGTGCATTGGGTAGAGATGGCCCGAACGGTTCGCCGGCGAAAGATTCCCGGCGAACTTCTGTGGTTCGCGATCGCGGAGAACCGCAAACTTTTCCGGAAGTTCCATTCGCCCCTATAGTGCATCATGAGGGTCAACTTTGACCCTCTACATCACAGTCAGCAGGCACATTGTAGCCAATCAAGCTACACTCCCTCCTGGAGCCCCACCCCGCCTTATAAAAGGCAGGCAGCGTCAGGCTTTTCACTCACTCGTGTGCTTGCAGTAATTAGAGAAGAGAGAGCTGTTGTGCAGAGACCTATAGGGAAAGCTTAGTTAGGCTCTTGTAGGCTACTTAGCTTGCTCCTTGCTGAATCTTATTGCTAAAAAGCACCCCTCAACCGCTCTTTGAGAGATAATCTTGTTTTCGTGATTTGTGTGTGTGTGTGTCCCACAGACACTGGTGTTGCATAGACAGCCTTGGTAATTCCTACTGTGTGTGCCACTGCCAGGCCCAGCACATTCAGTGACTACCTGTGTGTGTGTGACAGGTGCACATTGTAATACCCATCACTGCATATACCTACCTGTTGTTCACTTCAGTGCACCCACCTACCTACGTGAGTGCACGCAGTGTCACTGTGCCTGTCCGGTACCTGTCTGTGTGTGACAGGTGCACATTATAATACCCACCACTGCATATACCTATCTGTTGTTCACAGTGCACCCACCTACCTATGGGAGCGCACGCAGTGTCACTGTGCCTGTTCGGTACCTGTCTGTGTGTGACAGGTGCACATTGTAATACCCATCACTGCATATACATACCTGTTGTTCACTTTAGTGCACCCACCTTCCTATGTGAGCGCACGCAGTGTCACTGTGCCTGTCCGGTACCTGTCTGTGTGTGACAGATGCAGATTATAATACCCATCACTGCATATACCTATCTGTTGTTCACAGTGCACACACCTACCTACATGAACGCACGCAGTGTTACTGTGCCTGTCCGGTACCTGTCTGTGTGTGACAGTTGCACATTATAATACCCATCACTGCATATACCTACCTGTTATTCACTTCAGTGCACCCACCTACCTACGTGAACGCATGCAGTGTCACTGTCCCTGTCCAGTACCTTTCTGTGTGTGACAGGTGCACATTATAATACCCATGACTGCATATACCTACCTGTTGTTCAGTGCACCCACCTACCTACGTGAGCGCACGCAGTGTGATATTTAATATCACCAGTCACTGTACCAGTCACTGACTTGACTAATACAATGTGCAGTCACACAGGTGCAGTTAACAGGTATGCACGGAGTGGTATATCACACTGCGTGCACTCATGTAGGTAGGTGGGTGCACTGAACACAACAGGTAGGTATATGCAGTGATGGGTATTACAAATGTGCACCTGTCACACACATGGTACGTGCATGCCAGGTACAATGGTATCACGCCATCTTAGACATGTCTTGCCTCAAAGCGGAGAGTCACACTGGAGTAGCTCTCCTGGCTGCTCTTAACAAACAGGTGGACCAGTGGCTGACCCCGCTCCAGCTGGAGATCGGCAACGTGGTGTTTGACACTGGCAGCAATCTCATTTCCGCTTTGAATTTGGGAAAGCTGACACATGTACCCTGCATGGCACATGTGCTGAATCTAGTCATTCAAAGATAATAAGGGTGTTGCTTCATTGTGGATAGACCAAATTTGATCAGCTGGACAGTCACTGTTGTTCTATCATTAAGCTACCACAGCCCGGCAACCATATGGGCTTGAAAACGCGTACGTTAAAAAGGGGCGCTGGGAAAAAAGGGCGCCGGGTTTTTAACGATAAGCATGGATAACGTTTAAAAATGTATTGTACTGTATTTCATTTAAAATGAATGTTTTTTTAAAGTTATAAATCATTAAATAATGTGCATTAAATCGGCAATTGTAAAAACGTTAATCTTTCGTTTAAATACTGAAACGTATAATAACGTTTAAAAAAAAAAATTACTAAGTAACCCTCCCTGTACCTACCCCTAACCCCTAGACCCCCCTGTTGATGCCTAAACCTAAGACCCCCCCTGTTGGTGCCTAAGTAACCCTCCCTGTACCTACCCCTAACCCCTAGACCCCCCTGTTAGTGCCTAAACCTAAGACCCCCCTGTTGGTGCCTAAACCTAAGACCCCCTGTTGGTGCCTAAACCTAAGACCCCCCTGTTGGTGCCTAAACCTAAGACCCCCCTTTTGGTGCCTAAACCTAAGACCCCCTGTTGGTGCCTAAACCTAAGACCCCCCTGTTGGTGCCTAAACCTAAGACCCCCCTGTTGGTGCCTAAACCTAAGACCCCCCTGTTGGTGCCTAAACCTAAGACCCCCCTGTTAGTTTTTTCGTTTAAAAATAATGTTTTAAAAAAAATGTACTGTTTTTCGTTTAAAAAATAATGTTTAAAAAAAAATATTGTACTGTTTTTCGTTTAAAAATAAAATTTAAAAATGTATAAATCATTAAATAATGTGTAATCATGAGAAACAGTAATAAAACATTAAGTCTCCGGGCGCCGCTTTTAAAACGTTATTTTTCTCCGGCGCCTTTTTTTCCTATCGGGCGCCCATTAAACGATATTTATTATAGGAGTGAATGGCGGCGCCCGATTTGTCCACTAGCCTCAGGCGCCCGAATTTACTGTTCCCCTTGAAAACTGCCACGGCCTGCACTCTCGCCATGGTGCACACCAGTCCAGCACGGCCGTCACTACACAAACAGCTGTTTGCGGTGCGCTACACAGTGAGTTTGCTGTGTCATACACATGCAAGATGTTTTAAAGCACTTTAGGCCTGCAATTTAGCATTCAATGTGATTTTTGCCCTCAAAACGCTGCTTTGCGTCAAATCCAGATTTTTCCCCGGGACTTTTGGCATCCATGCAAAAACTCAGATGTTAGACCCCTTGAAACATCTTTTCCATCACTTTTGTGGCCAGCATAAGTGTTTCTAGTTTTCAAAGTTCGCCTCCCCATTGAAATCTATTGTGGTTAGTGGAAGTTCGTGCGATCTGAAATTTTGCGGAAGTTCGCGTTCGCGGTTTGTGAACCGAAAATCGGAGGTTCGGGCAATCTCTAGCGTTGGGTTCCATCATAATAATATGAGCTGAGCTGTGCATTTCAATATGCATGTTGCTAGAATTGCAGAGCAATCTTCAGAACAATCAACTAGCCTATCCGATCACTGCAATCAGTTGGAAATGATTGGTTGGCCCCATAAATGGAAGGAAAAGCTTAACAAATCCAATCCTCTGAAAATGATCCAAAAACTGATCGACTTATAGAAAATAGACTAACTAGTAAATTGATGATTCTACATTGATCAGTACCCCCAACGATGCCTGATCCGATTAATCTGATGGTTGATCGGACACGTTACTGTAGAACGAAAATAAGCAATAACTTATCTCATCAGTTTATTTTCTTCAGGTTATCTTTTGTGTGAGATAAGATAAAGCTAAGATTAAGATTAAAGATAAGATTAAAGAACAAAAATAAGCAGCTAAAGATCCTATCTTTATAATCTGACCACATACATGACCAAAACAGACTATGGCACTTCCTGTTGCTGCTTGTATCAGCATCACTGCGGTGTTTAGACTGCAGTAATAACTCTAGAAGTCAGTGATATAGGAAATGGCTGCTGAGGGGGCTCTTGACTAAATAGTTTAAAAAAGATTTATTTGACAACAGCTATTTGAAGGATATCCGAGGTAAAATAAAAATGTAAGCTTTACTTACCTGGGGCTTCTTCTAGCCACTAGAAGTCTATCTGATCCAGCGCTGAAGTTCCGCCGTCTTCCAGGTTGCTGCTGTCTCCTGTGTATGATCGCAGACCCCGATTGGGTGGTGAGCTTCTGCGTATGCTCAGGCGTGTCTGATGCCTTTCGTGATTGCACTCCCGTGAAAGCTTTACTTTTTTTTTTTTTACTTCGGATATCCCTTAAAATGAATCTTAACTATACAAAAAAAAGTTTCACTAACCTGGGGCTTCTACCAGCAACCAGCAGCCGCTCTATGCCCGCGCCAACCTGGAACGATGCTCAGGTCCTCCGCAGGGGCTAACTGTTGTTTTTGGCGACTGGCCAGTCGCCAAGCCACTGCGCCTGTGCAGCCCTGGCCGCGCATGTCCTCGCTCACGTCGCCGTCCTGAGCAAAAGCAGTAAGAGAAATCTCGTGCTGCGCATGCCCAGAACGGTGGCGTGAGTGACGACCCGCACAGCCAGGATTGCGCAGGTGCAGTGGCTCGGCGAAACTTAGCCGCTGCGGGGGAGCTTGTTCCAGGACGGGGCGGGCACAGGGTGGCTGCAGGGGACTGGTAGAAGCCCCAGGTAAGCGAAACTTTTTTTTTGTGTGTGTTAAGTTAAGGTTCACTTTGAGAAATCAAATACAATTGGTATAAAAACTATAGAATCCCTGAAACTCTTACCGTTCCTTGTAAACTGTGGCAGCACATGACTGCCACTAAGGCCTCTTGCACACTGCACATCACAAAAACCCGATTTTCCCTGGATACTATTAACAAAAGACGAAAAATGCAGCAAAAACGCAGCATGCAGGACCAATTCAAAATTGCAAATCGGAATTGCATGTAAAATTGTGAAAAATTTGCAAACCGGAATTGCATGAAGTGTGCTAGAGGCCTAATACTGTAGAAGGAGAGGTGTGGCCAAGCTGCTACTTATCATCCTTCCCAGCCAGGATTTGGTAGGCGAAGTAGTGGATGTTCCCCCTGTGGGGAATAATGGAGCAGTTGGAGTCCCTGGCATATGAGAAGCAGACACAGAGCTGGGACAAGGTCCTCCAGCACCCAAGGCTAAGACACCAAAGTGCGCCCCTCCATCCCTCCCACCCCAGCCGTCACACACTGATTGCTATTAGACTAAGAGGCGCCACAGGGCCCACAACCTCCCCAACACCTTAATATCTAGTTATCTGGCTTGCAGTCACTGCCATATATCCCCTTTTCATAATTCTTTCTGCTTCAAAAACAATTAGGAAGGACAGCTGAATGAATTCTGCGCCCCCTCCTACACTGCGCCCTGAGGCTGGAGCCTCTCCAGCCTATGCCTCGGCCCGGCCCTGAGCAGACAACAGTTTTTCAGGGGACAACAAGGATCAGCAGGAATCACATCAGTACCCCTATGTGCATAGATATGAAGAGTTTTCTCATCTCATGTGTAAAGCGTTGGGAGGGGTTACCTTAACAAAAGTTAAAGAGAACTGAGAGGGATATGGAGGCTGCCATATATCTATATCCTCTTAACCACTTAAGGACCGCGGTGTTAAACCCCCCTAAAGACTAGGCCATTTTTCATAAGATGAGCCACTGCAGCTTTAAAGGGAATTGAAAAAGCACTGAAAAAGCTTTTATACATACCTGGGGCTTCCTCCAGCCGCATAAGCCTGGATCGCTCCCACCCCGCCGTCCTCCGCTGCCTCTAGCGCCGCTACCGGGTCCCGTCACTTCCGGCGGACGCGGCCAATTGTACGGAAGAACAGGGACTCCCTCCATATCCTTACGCATGCGCCTGCCTAGTATGGAGGCGCATGCGTAAGGATATGGAGAGAGTCCCTGTTCTTGCGTACAATTGGCCGCGTCCGCTGGTAGTGACGCACTGCGCTTGTGTTGACTGGCCGACAGTACGGGACCCGGTACCGGCGGATAGAGGCAGCGGAGGACTGCGGCATGGGAGCAATCCAGGCTTATGGGGCTGGAGGAAGCCGTAGGTATGTATAAAAGTTTTTCCGCAACGTCTCTGGTTCTCTTTAAGGGCTTGCTGCAGGGTCACACAAATCAGCACACAGATGACCCCCCCCCCCCATTTCCCCCTTTTCTCAGAGCTCTCTGTTGGTGGGGTCTGATCGCTCCCCCAATATTTATTTATTTCTTTACAAATATATTTATTATTATTTTAATAAAAATGCGTAATTTTGTATTTATTTTCCCTCCCTCCCCCACTCAGCCTATCACTGCGATCGGCTGCGATAGGCTTCAGCGTATCACCGCCGATTGCTTCTGTGTCCCCTAGGGGGACAGCCGTGTCACACGGCTGTTCCCTGTACAGTGCTGCCTTTGATCACAGTGCTGTACCGGCATATTTCGCCGTCTAACCGTCTTTGAGCGGTGATCGCCGCTGGGAGACTGTAGGCGAAGCGGAGCTCCACCTTCCAAGCGGAGATACGCATGCATCGGCACAGGCACTCTCCTGCTAGCCCCATAGAAGGCCGTTCACGCCAGTCGGCGTGGAGCAGTCCTGGGGCTGCCACCGCATTCACGCCAATTGTCGTGGAGTGGTCGGCAAGATGTTAAACAATGCCAGTTACCTGCCAGTCCTTCTAATCTCTAGCTGCAGTAGTGTCTGAATTGCACACCTGAAGCATATGGCTAATCTAGTCAGACTCTAGTCAGACTTCAGTCAGAAACACCTGTATGCTTAATCAGG
This sequence comes from Hyperolius riggenbachi, assembly GCF_040937935.1. Classification (NCBI taxonomy): domain Eukaryota; kingdom Metazoa; phylum Chordata; class Amphibia; order Anura; family Hyperoliidae; genus Hyperolius; species Hyperolius riggenbachi. The sequence continues at coordinate 150,813,601 of NC_090651.1, read as the reverse complement.
GTATATGTCTAAAAGTATTAGAGGCAGAGGGTCAGCAGGATAGCCGCACAACTGGTGTTGTTTAAAAGGAAATAAATATGGCAGCCTGCATATCCCTCTCACTTAAAGTAATACTGTAGGGGGGGTCAGGGGAAAACGAGTTTAACTTACCTGGGGCTTCTAATTGGTCCCCCGCAGACGTTCTGCGCCAACGCAGCCACTCACCGATGCTCCAGCCCCGCCTCCAGTTCACTTCTGGAATTTCAGACTATAAAGTCTGAAAACCACTGCGCCTGTGTCTGCTGAAGTCACCAGGAGCGTACTGCACAGGCACAGACCATACTGGGCCTGCGCAATAGGCTCCTGGTGACATAAGCGGGAGCGAGGACACGGCAACGCAGGCGCAGGCCCTTATTTTCCCCCGACCCCCTACAGTATTCCTTTAAGGTGCCCTTTAAGCCTGGAGAGGGGTGTAATAATTTACAGAATCAGCATTTTCTTCTCCTTTCAGCCTTTCCTGTCATGGAATTTGCTATACATTTAGATGATCGTGTTACATTTGCCAATATAATTACTATATCTACCAATACTATATTACGTACTACGTCAATATATTCTGTATAGCATTGTCTATATTATTATGTATCCCATGTTTGTTTCTTACTCTGTATAGCGCCTTCCGAATAAGTTAGCTCTCTACAAATCAATAATAATAATACTAATAATAATAATTTCTTAACATGCAACCTTTTTTTTACAAACAACTACTGAATTTGTAATTCCACGTTTCCACCACTAGAGGGAGATCACTTATAATAAGATATACATGGTAAACTGTCAAGATTCTAAAGTACAACCGAGATAAGATCTTGCTTCAATTTCATACTTTTTCATTTCTTACAAAAGTGTTTTATATAAATGATTAGTGATAAACGTAAATAGTGCAAATCTAATACGTTATTATGCTGCAAGTGTGGTTGTTTAAATTGAATATTGACATTACAATATATTCTGAGGCTCAAGAATTTTTGACTTCAGTCCAATTCACATTGGCACTAGAGATGGCCCGAACAGTTCGCCGGCGAACTTCCACGGTTCGTGATCACGGAGAACCACAAACTTTTCCGAAAGTTCGATTCAACCCCATAGTGCATCATTACGGTCAACTTTGACCCTCTACATCACAGTCAGCAGGCACATTGTAGCCAAACAGGCCCTTGTAGGCTTGTTAGCTTGCTCCTTGCTGATTCTTATTGCTAAAAAAGCACCCCTCAACAGCTCTTTTGAGAGCTAATCTTGTTCTTGTGATCTATTTTTGTTTTTGGTGTGGCCCACTTGCATTATATACAGCCCTGTCAGTCAGTCGCAGCTGACCTTTGGCCCCTTGGTGGTAATTCCTACTGTGCCACTGCCAGGCCCAGCACATTCAGTGATTGACTACCTATGTGTGTGACAGGCAGCTGCACATTTGTAATCCCAATCACTGCACCTGTTCACTGTTCAGTGCACCTACCTACCTATACCTACATGAGCGCACGCACGCATTGTTAATACCACCAGTCATTGCACCTGTTCACTGTACCTGTGTGTGTTTGTGACAGGCAGCTGCACATTTGTAATACCAATCACCACCCAGAGGCGCTATACGTGCTACCTGAGAGCTACTGTTTTGTCCCCTGTTTTATTGCCTGATGAAGCGGGCTTGGTCCTGCGAAACGCGTTGCATCTATTGGGGTACTAATAAAGTGTTTATTTATGTCAGACAAGTAGTCTAGTCTGCTTTCGGAGGTAAGTCCACCACTGCCTCCCCAGCATATTTTAAAACTTTTAATTATTGTTTTTATTCTGCTGGCGCCTCTGTTCATCAAAGTCAATCACTGCACCTGTTCACTGTTCAGTGCACCTACCTACCTATACCTACGTGAGCGCACGCAATGTTAATACCACCAGTCATTGCACCAGTACATGGTACGTGTGTGTGTGTGTGTGTGTGTGTGTGTGTGTGTGTGTGTGTGTGTGTGTGTGTGTGTGTGTGTGTGTGTGTGTGTGTGTGTGTGTGACAGGCAGCTGCACATTTGTAATACCAATCACTGCAGTGCATACCTGTAACCTGTTCAGTGCTCCTATGTGAGCGCAAGCAGTGTAATATACCACCAGTCACTGCACCTGTTGACGGTACCTGTGTGACAGCTGCACATTTGTAATACCAATCCCTGCATACCTGTTCACTGCACCTGTGTGACCGCACGCTGTTTAGTATACCAGTCCGTGCGTACCTGGTAACTGCACCTGTGTGACAGCTGCACATTGTATTGTAATACCAGTCACTGCATACTTTTCACTCCACCTGTGTGACTGCACATTGTATTAGTCAAGTCAGTGCATACCTTTCACTTCACCCCCCCCCCCCCCGATATGGACAAAACAACAGGCAGAGGCAGAGCCAGAGGCAGACCCAGAGGCAGGCCACCCGGCAGGTCTGTTCGAGGTCGTGCTGACGTGATTTCGTGCGGCCCTGGCCCAAAGTACAGTGCTCAGAAGAAGGCACGTCCCATCAACTCCCAAGATTGTCAGGACGTGGTTGACTATTTAACACAGAACACCTCATCTTCCGCAGCCACCAGCGCTACTGGACAAGGCAAGACAAATAACATTTATATCACTCTTTTCTCCTGGCGGACTCAAAAAGCCAGAGCTGCAGCCACTAGGGCGCGCTCTATAGGCAGTAGCAGTGTTAGGGAGACTTGCCCAAGGTCTCCTACTGAATAGGTGCTGGCTTACTGAACAGGCAGATTTGAGATTCGATCCCTGGTCTCCTGTGTCAGAGGCAGAGCCCTTAACCACCCTTTACTACAAGTACCACATCCGCTACATTTGACACTTTGCAGGAGTTACTTAGTGGGGAAATCATTGATTCACAGCCATTATTGTTACAACAAGATGAAGGCGCTAAGCAAGTTACATCACCTCATATGTCTGAGTTAGACGACACTATGGACGTAACGTGTGAGGAGGAGGATGATGAAGTACCTGCTGTTGGTGCAGTTTTGGAGGGGTTTGATACAAGCGAAGCTGGGGAGGATGATTATGATGATACGGATGCCACGTGGGTTCCCAATAGAGGAGATGAACAGGGGGATAGTTCAGAGGGGGAGTCAGAGAGGAGTAGGAGGAGACGAGTTGCTGAGAGAAGCAGGGGGAGCTCGTCGTCAGAAACAGCTGGTGGCAGTGTCCGGCGCCATGTATCGCCACCTATGGACAACCAGCCAACATGCCCTTCAACGTCAGCAGACGCCACCATAGTGCCCACACCCCAGGGTGGCTCAGCGGTGTGGACATTTTTTAGTGTGTATGCCAAAGATCAGAGCAATGCCATCTGTACTCTATGCCACCAAAAATTGAGCCGTGGAAAGGCCAACACCCACGTAGGGACAACTGCCTTACGAAGGCACATGCTGAAAAGGCACAAACTGCAATGGGAAGACCACCTGAGCAAAAGCAACGTGAAAGGTTGCGTTTTGCTACATATGTGTTTGTGCATTTTAAGTGCATCCGTTTTAATGCATTTGCATTTTGCACATATGCACAATAGGAAGTGCGTTTTTGTCCATTTTGTATGCATTTTGTATGCGTTTTTTTATATGTGTTACGGCCAGAACCCGTAGTGTGGCCACTTCGCGTTCTGGCCAGCCACTTCGGGTTCTGGCCGGCCAATGTGCGAAGTGACCGCAGCGGAGCGGCCAATGTCAGAAATGTAATTACTACACTAAGCTACAATGTATTTTACGGCCGTCTCGCTGCGGACAAATGTATAACAACTTGCTTAATTTCATGAAATATAGCCGGCGGCAATGTAATAGATGAAACCGCCGGCTTTCGCACTGCCTCCTCTCCTCCTCCCCGTGCCTCCTATACGATACGGAGCAGCCGGCTGGGACACGCGTGTCCCCGAGAGTTGTTCGTCGCGGCAGGGGAAGCAGAGCACCCGCTCTGCAGGAACTACAGGATTCCCCTGCCGCGACGAACGACTCTCTGGGACACGCGTGTCCCCGCCGGCTGCTCCGTATCGTATAGGAGGCACGGGGAGAGGCGGGAGGGGGGGGGGGAGGAGGAGAGGAGGCAGTGCGAAAGCCAGCGGCTTCATCTATTACATTGCCGCCGGCTATATTTCATGAAATTAAGCAAGTTGTTATACATTTGGCCGCAGCAAGTCGGCCGTAAAATACATTGTAATTTAGTGTAGTAATTACATTTCTTCGCTGCGGCCACTTCGCACATTGGCCAGCCAGAACCCGAAGTGGCTGGCTAGAACGCGAAGTGGCCACACTTCGGGTTCTGGCCGTAACATATGCGTTTTATGCTCATCACTAGGAAGTCAACAGGAAGCGGAAATACATCAGTCCTCCAGCTCCTGACTAGAGCCTTGATGTTCGTGCCTGCTGGTGCCAATTTTGTTTCTCTTTTCTTCCTTATTACACTGTTACTGTAAGCAAGGTCAAGCACAGGGCCTTATAAATGGCAAGGCCATAGTGACAACCTGAGTCATTTTTCAGCCATAAATAGAACCGATAAATGTTAGAACACCTACGAGGTTTTAAATGGGAAGATTTAATCTCACTACTTTTTCTGTCCTGGGACAGACAGGGTGGAGAATATTCTCAGCAGCAGAGGTGAGAGAAAAGGGGACATTTCCTTTTACTCGTTTTCCTATGAAAACTAGTGACTTAACAATTACTATGTGAATATCATTGTGTAAAGCAAAGGTCCAGTAAAGCTAACTTCAGTGGAAAGCCAGGGCTGTCCAGCCTGAACATTTCCTACTATTCTAGCCATAAATCCTAAATTTTGTAAGCTAACAGTTAGGTGGCTACAGATCTCTAAAGAATGGATAAACTGGCAAAAAGCCAATACAAAGTCACAATTTGAGCTCAAAATGATGTTTGACTCAGTGGTAATCTTAAAGATCCCTATGTCTGTGCACTGCGGAAAAATGGACATCCCCATAGGTTGCAATGTTAATTGCGGCTATGCTGGCACCCAGGCAGTAATTTGGGTGCATGGAGCCAGGACAGATTAAAATGGCACACCACGTCAGGGCAATAGAAATGGCGCCACATTGACTTCAATTATATAACGCTATTTAGCATTATAAGTGTTAAAAAATTGGCGCATGTAGTGTGCCTTACACTTATAACGCTAAATAGCATTATACATCTTAAAAAGTGCAGGGGGCTAGTGTTAGGCAGTGGGGGTTGGGGGAGGGGAATTAGGTGGAGGAAGGATATGTGCATATGCATACATTGCCTTGTCCCGGCTGTCGATCGCTTCTTCACTTCCTCAGTTAGTTTGCATTCAGCCAATCACCATGTGGCTTCAGTCAGCGCATGGTGATTGGCTGGCTGCAGGGATCCTGCAAACTAACTAGGAAGTGCTATTTGCCATTTTAATGAATTAAACAATGTGTTTACATTAAAGAGAAACTCCAACCTAGAATTGAACTTTATCCCAATCAGTAGCTGATACCCCCTTTTACATGAGAAATATAATGATTTTCACAAACAGACCATCAGGGGGCGCTGTGTGACTGATTTTGTGCTGAAACCCCGCCCACAAGAAGCTCTGAGTACCGCAGTACTCTGGGCAAACTGCCACAATGTAACAATGTTCACAGACAGGGAATAGCTGCTTACAGCTGTCTCTAACAGCCAAAACAGCTAGGAGCAGCTACATAACCTGCCCACAGTAAAAATGTCACCATATAATAAATGTCAGAATGCAAATCAGGGAGAGGAAATATTTTACAATGAGCAAACACTGACTAAATCATTTATACATAATTATGGTAAAAAAATGAAGCACTTTTTTTACTACATTATTTTTACTGGAGTTCCTCTTTAAAACGGTAAATATCGTTTTATGATACATTTATCGGTGGAACAGTGCACCATTTTCACCCTGCACCATTTTTAACTGTACCTCCTACAGTTAAAGACATTACCCAGAAAAATCTGATGGTGAACGGAATGGATCTGCCATGATGCCGGCCGGAGTTCCCGTTCAGTGACAGAATTTGTTGTGGTCAGCATAAATTCTTTCCTGGCCAGCTAATACTCCCGTGTAGTCTTTCCTTCCACATCAGGAGTTTATGGATGGCTTGAAGCTGTGACATGTGGCCGCTCTCCAGAAATACTACAAGCAGTGCCGGCGCTACCATAGAGGCAAAGGGGCAATTGCCCCAGGGCCTCCGACCTCTGCTGGGCCCCCCAGGTGGTCTTTCTGACTGCTCCCATATGCCTACATGTTCAGCTCAGCTGCAGTGGCAGGCAGGCCCACACTGGCCAGGGGGGAAGGGGGGCATTCTCCCCCCAGGCCGTCTTTCATTCAATGATTTAGGGCCGGTCTGGTGTTTGGTGTATTCAGGTTTGTTGTTGTAAGGCAATGTAAAACACTAGGCTAGCTGATAAAAGTGCAATTAGAGGGCAGGCAAGGTGGTAAATATACACAGCATGATGCAGATCTTGCCTGGAGGGTCCGTGGGAAAATATTTGTCTAGTCTCTCCTCTATGTTATAATGACTGCATGTGTGGATAAGGTGTTATACAAGTTGAAACGTTTTTGACAGTCCTTAGACTCCAGGAGGGCTGCTTTCTGACTTGTGTGAGAGACCAGCAGGTACAGGAGTCCTATTACAGGAAAATAGCCTCTGTGTGTTGTGAAAAAGCAATACAGATGAGCGCTCTGCTCCATCTCAGGCTATTCTCAATTTCTGTCCACTCCTCCTCTCTCTGGGCTAGTGCACGCCAAAATGACAATACCAATCGCTAGCAATTTGTGAGTGCGATTTTGTGAAACGATTTTCAGAGGTATTTTTTAATGAATCGCTCCAAAAAATGCTACATACACCAATCACAATGCTGCTGTGAGAACACCCTCATAGGGTAACATTAGCCAAGTGCTTTCAAAATCACTCTCGATTTCAAAAACGCTCAGAAGCCCTCTTGGTGTGCACCAGCCCTCCCTCATTCACCTTTGTTTCCCTCTTCCCCTAGTGCTGGGTGTCTTCTTGTCATACTGGAAAGCTAAATAAAAGTGCAATCCGGATGATTTTTTTTTTTAAATGTCTGAATAGTTAACTGAATAGCTTGTTGGAACATAGCATACATAACTTTGTGAGACATTCTTGGGAGACACTCTTAATTACTGATTGATTCTGCTGGTATGTCTCTGTTCTGGTCCAAGGGGGGTGTCCACCAACAAATCTCTGCAGAGGGGCCTGATGTAGTTACATCCCTACCCAGCTGTCTTGTAATAATTCACTTGTCGCTGCAGCAGCTCCATCCCGTGCTCCCTCTTCAGCCACGCTGCCTGCCTCTATGACCCTGTGCAAGTTATTTACATGTAACGTGCCGGATGGAGGAATCGCATGCAGCAGGGCTGAAGGCAAAGCACAGGATGGAGCAGCTGATTCAGGTGAGTTATTACAAGGCAGCTGAGTTACACAATGTGCGGGGGCCATGGGAGAAGTGTATGCGAGACCACGAGGGGCAGCAGTCGGTTTGAGGGCTGACTTCGCTGGGGGGGTGTAGGGGGGCCCCAAGTTACTTTTGCCCCAGGGCCCCCGTGTGGCTTAAACTGGCCCTGACTACAAGGTAAATCATGTGCTACCAGAGAACATTGTGGTGTACCAAGATGGAGTGGGGAGTGGACATTCCCCTGAAAAATCTGATGGTGATCGGAATGGATCTACCATGATGCCGGCCGGAGTTCCCGTTCAGTGACATGCTTTGTTGTGGCCAGCATAAATTCTTGGCTGACCCGCTGCTACTTCTGTGTAATCTTTCAGCGACCACATCAGGATATTATGGAAGGCTGTACCTTGTGGCCGCTCTTCAGAAATACTACAAGGTAAATCATGCACTACCAGAGAAGATTGTGGTGTACCAAGATGGAGTGTCAGATGGATTATGAGATCCTGAAGTTACAGACCTACTTTGGTACCGGTACTTTTTAAAATGATTCCCCTTGCATAATTGTCATCGTAGTGCAGAAAAGGATCAGCACCAATCTGTACTGCTATGCATCTGGAGCATTTGTCACCCCTGCTCCCGGTACCGTCATGGCATCACCAACCGCAACTGGGGGATTTCTTCCTGTTCTCCCACCATGTCAGGCAAGGATGTGCCATTCCCACTAACTATATATGTAATGATGAACACTGCAAACCTCAGCCCTGACCATCTACAAAGGTTAAATTTCAAATTGTGCCACATGTATTGGAACTGTCCTGGTACCACCCGAGTGCTAGCACCTGCAAATATGCCCACAAGCTGGCTTTCCTGTCCGGGCAGTTTCACTATGAGCCTACCATTCAGCTGTGTGATAAGCTCATCTTTCTTTAAAGAGGAACTGTAACGCTAAAACGGCCCCTGGGGGGTACTCACCTCGGGTGGGGGAAGCCTCAGGATCCTAATGAGGCTTCCCACGCCGTCCTGCGTCCCTCGGGGGTCTCGCTGTAGCCCTCCGTGCAGTCCGGGCAGCGGTGACGTCATTATTTACCTTCCTGGCTCCTGCGCAGGCGCTCTGATGCCTCTTGGCGCCGAAGTAGGCGGAAATACCCGATCGCCGTCAGGTCTGCTCTACTGCGCAGGCGCAAGTTTCCGGCGCCTGCGCAGTAGAGCGGACCCGACGGAGATCGGGTATTTCCGTCTATTTCCGTGCAGAAAGTCGCCACAGCGCCCCCGCTGGAGCCAGCAAAGGTAAATATTGAACTGACAGTCGGCACAGTCGCCGGCTGTTCGGAGGGCTGCGGCGAGACCCCCGTGGGACAGAGGACGGCGTGGGAAGCCTCATTAGGATCCGGAGGCTTCCCCCACCCGAGGTGAGTACCCCCCAGGGGAGGTTTTTGTTGTTACAGAGTCTCTTTAAGTGTTGGGTACAACCGGCATCGCTTTTTGCCCATTGCCCACACAATTACCTTGCTTTGAATAGCCTTTCCTTTTGTTTTTATTGTTCTGTCGAGGGATCATGCTCTAGATCTCTTCCAAAATGGATTTAGATTGAAATAATCTTTATTTTAGAACCTATTTTTCTTTTCTTTTTCTTTTTTTTTTTTTAATTACAAAATAAACCAAACAACAGTTAATGTGCTGAGTTGGAGTATCCCACTCAACCAGGCTTGGGCATCACAGAATGCTTACTAAGAGGGGCATACATACAGTGGCTTGCAAAAGTATTCGGCCCCCTTGAAGTTTTCCACATTTTATCACATTACTGCCACAAACATGAATCAATTTTATTGGAATTCCACATGAAAGACCAATACAAGAAGTGGAACGAAAATCATACATGATTACAAACATTTTTTTACAAATCAATAACTGCAAAGTGGGGTGTGCGTAATTATTCAACTGCCCTTTGGTCTGAGTGCAGTCCGTTGCCCATAGACATTGCCTGATGAGTGCTAATGGCTAAATAGAGTGCACCTGTGTGTAATCTAATGCCAGTACAAGCACAGCTGCTCTGTGACGACCTCAGAGGTTGTTGAAGATAATATTGGGAGCAACAACATCATGAAGTCCAAAGAACACACCAGACAAGTCAGGAATAAAGTTATTGAGAAATGTAAAGCAGGCTTAGGCTACAAAAAGATTTCCAAAGCCTTGAACATCCCATGGAGCACTGTTCAAATTATCATTCAGAAATGGAAGGAGTATCGCACAACTGTAAACCTACCAAGACAAGGCCGTCCACCTAAACTCACAGGCCGAACATGGAGAGCGCTGATCAGAAATGCAGTCAAGAGGCTCATGGTGACTCTGGACGAACTGCAGAGATCTACAGCTCAGGTGGGGAAACCTGTCCATAGGACAACTATTAGTCATGCACTGCACAAAACTGGCCTTTATGGAAGAGTGGCAAGAAGAAAGCCATTGCTAACAGAAAAGCATAAGAAGTCCCGGTTGCAATTTGCCACAAGCCATGTGGGGGGGACAGCAAACATGTGGAAGAAGGTGCTCTGGTCAGATGAGACCAAAACAGAACGTTTTGGCCAAAATGCAAAACACTATGTGTGGCGGAAAACTAACACTGCACATCACTCTGAACACACCATCCCCACTGTCAAATATGGTGGCGGCAGTATCATGTTCTGGGGGTGCTTTTCTTCAGCAGGGACAGGGAAGCTGGTCAGAGTTGATCTGAAGATGGATGGAGCCAAATACAGGGCAATCTTGGAAGAAAACATCTTGGAGTCTGCAAAAGACTTGAGACTGGGGAGGAGGTTCGCCTTCCAGCAGGACAATGGCCCTAAACATAAAGCCAGGGTAACAATGGAATGGTTTAAAACAAAACATATCCATGTGTTAGAATGGCCCAGTCAATGTCCAGATCTAAATCCAATCGAAAATCTGTGGCAAGATCTGAAAACTGCTGTTCACAAACGCTGTCCATCTAATCTGACTGAGTTGGAGCTGTTTTGCAAAGAAGAATGGGCAAGGATTTCAGTCTCTAGATGTTTAAAGCTGGTAGAGACATACCCTAAAAGACTGGCAGCTGTAATTGCAGCAAAAGATGGTTCTACAAAGTATTGACTCAGGGGGGCTGAATAATTACGCACGCCCCACTTTGCAGTTATTTCTTTGTAAAAATTTGTTTGGAATCATGTATGATTTTCGTTCCACTTCTCACATGTACACCACTTTGTATTGGTCTTTCACGTGGAATTCCAAAAAAATGGACTCATGTTTGTGGCAGTAATGTGACAAAATGTGGAAAACTTCAAGGGGGCCGAATACTTTTGCAAGCCACTGTACATCAAGAAGATGTAAGGGTTTAACCTCCTTGGCGGTAATCCCGAGCTGAGCTCGGGGTATACCGCCGCGGAGGATTTCTCAGGCCCTGGTGGGACGATTTGGCAATTATTTTTTTAAAACCCGCAGATAGCACTTTGCTAGCTGCGTGTCTTACCTGATCACTACCGCTCGCCACCGATGCGCCGCTACCCGCCGCGATACAGTGGCCCCCGCCGCATACCCCTTGCGCAGCCAGGCTGTGCTATGGGATGGATCGGGACTCCGTGTGACGTCACGACGTCGATGACCCATAAGGCCTGATTCACAAAGCGGTGCAAAGTGTTTGCACGCGAGTGAAAACCCCTTTATCACGCCTCAGTTTAGGCATGATAAGAAGAAACTCGCGCGAATTTCCCGCGCGCAAAGTTTTGCGCGCAGCAGCACCCGGCACTTTGCGCGAAGCTCCCATTAAGCCCTATGGGACTTTGCGCGCGCGCGTTCGCGCGTACGCGCGGTAGCTTCGCGCGAGTTACAGCACAAAGCGGTGATAACTTTGCTAGTGCAAAGGTTATCACGCCTAAAGTCTTTTAGGCGTGATAACTGAGTTATCACCGCTTTGTGAATCGAGCCCATAGTCTACCAGCTACTGCAGAACCGATTATTATGATTTATGATAGACTTTCTTCAGGATATGTCTCTATAGATGTACTTTTACGGCTCATACTCCTATCATTAAGTTAAAAGTATTAGAAGCCTCCTCCTCCTAGAAACAGTGTTACTATGTACAAACAGGTTAGATTCTAACATAGTAAATGCACAACTGCATCTGTTTGTACAATAATCTACCTATTGCTATATAGACATATACACATTTTAGTTCGTACCGAATATACGCTATATTCATGTTTCTAACATGTTTTATATGCTATTTTTCCGTTTTAATATATTTTACTACTATATTTTATATTTTATGTATTATATGTTCCATATGCTATGTTTTATATGCTTTTTATTATTATTTTTTAACAATTATGCCTGAGTGCTGTATGTTATTTCTAACTTTTAAGGCACTTCAATTGACCTGAGGAAGCGGTTTTGACCGTGAAACGCATTGTCTGTGCCCCAAATAAAACTCGATTATACAATTATACGTCTTGATCTATATATTTCCCGTAAGGGACACCTAGAAGGTAGGATCACGCCATTTTGTCTCTATAATGCTGTACCTACCATATAGAACCAAATAGATTTCAATTTTCCTACCGGGCGCCTCCTACCGTACCTAAAAACAGTTGCAAGCTAAGCACTGCTTATGATAGAAAGTGTGCTGGCTTGCTTGCAATAGTTAGAAGAGTATAGTATATAACTACAAAGGTCAGCAACTGACTGTGGACTGTATGCAGTGTGTGAAACCCACACAGATACCAATAACAGATACAGTTGCAAGCTAAGCACAGCTTATGATAGACAGTGTGCTGGCTTACTTGCAATAGTTAAAATAGTATAGTAGAACTACAAAGGCCAGCAACAGACTGTGGACTGTATGTAGTGTGTAACCCACACAGAAAGATATCAATAACAGATGCAGTTGCAAGCTAAGCACAGCTTATGATAGACAGTATACTGGCTTGCTTGCAATATAGATAGAAGAGTATCACGGCTGATCAGCAGCCGTGGCACACAGCTCCACACTTCCTTTTGTTTTTCCTTCTTTTTAGCTGACCTCTGCTTAGATTTTGTACTTTTTGTTTACACTAGTGTAGTCCGTAGCTTCGTTTTAGTTTTGTAGCGAACTTTTAGCCCAGTTTAGCCCAGTTACAGCTGCTGCTGCTTCCACTGCGAGTCTGCCGATCTGAGCAGCATCCACTCCGCCTGTGTCTCTGCTGTGAGACCCTACCCCGGGATTCAGCCGCCAGACTGCCAGACCCATCTCTGCCGCCGCCAGACCCTCCGCCGGCCACACACGTGTTAGGGCCGACTTGGAGCGCAAGGACTCGGAGCACAAGGTTAAGCAAAAGCTCCGACAGACTGCGGATTGTAGAGCCTCTCCTCCACCCACCCGGAACTCAGCACGTGCCTGCCGATCGCCACCGGACCCTTAGCCTGCCACCAGGCCCTTACCACCGGCAAGAACAGATGCATCAGGCACCCGCTGAACACACCCGGAAGCCAGCCTGCGGCCACAACGGGTCTCCAGCGGGGATATCCGCAGTGGGCTGCCAGCCATCCTCGCACGCTGAGAACCGCTGCTCAGGAACTCCAGGCCACCCACGTAGCTGCTGAGAGGCTCCCGGATGCCACATCCCCCGTCGGTGCTCAGACACTGCAGTTGCGGCAGGTGAGAAGCACTCCGACCTCACATGGCACCCGACCATCTGACAGAGCCCACCAGGGGTAAGAACCACCAGGGGTAAGAACCTCTGCCTCCCTCACTCTATCTGCAAGCTTGACTGCTGCCCCACAGCTCTCTGCTCTCCATCCTGCAAGCTTGCCCGCTGCCCCACAGCCCTCTGCTCTCCAACCTGCCTGTCTGCTGACTCTCCAACCTGCCTGTCTGCCGACCCACAGCGGTCCCGCTTCCCTGCCCTCCAACTGCCTGCTGACCTGCAGATCTCTCTGCCCTCCAACCTGCCTGTTCGCTGACCCACAGCGGCCCTGCTCCTGCCCTCCAAGTGCCTGCGGACCTGCTGTTTTTCTCTGCCCTCCAATCTGACTGCTCGCTGATCCACAGCGGTCCGGCCTCCCTGCCCTTCAACTGCCTGCGGTCCTGCATTTTTCCAACTGCCTGCTGACCTACGGACCTGCCTGACCGCCGACCCACAGAGGTCCTGCTTCCCCTGCCCTCCAACTGCCTGCTGACCTGCAGTTTTTTCTGTTCCTGAGACCTTGCCCCCAACTGCCACGAGTAACTTGTGACAAGGAACTTTTGGGGTGCTGACCACCTGGGGACTGTCTGCATGCACTCCTGCGGACCAAGCTGGAGGCATCAAAATGCCATGCCCCTCAGACCTACGCTGGCGTACCACCACCCCCCGCGCCGGCGGCTAGGGCCTGCCCAAGCAGCCCAAGCAGCTCCCAGCCACACACGCCACCTACACCAGAGAACAGCTTCTAGGGTGGGAGCCACGAGGCCCCCCTCCCCCTGAAGCCGAGCTCCTGACCACCCTGGTCTGGGACCACATACGGCAAGTCCTAGACCCAGCCCTGAGACTGCGGCCAGGCCAGCGGCGGAGAGGATGCCGTGCGGGAGCCCGCGTGAGGCTATGGAAGAAAGGCCTACACTCAGCCATACCCTCAGTCCTCCTGGCGAATGTACGATCCCTCCCTAACAAAATGGACGAACTACGCCTTCTCTGCGACAGGAGAGACCTCGGCAGCTATACTCCAGTCCTCTGCTTCACGGAGACATGGCTACATGAGGACATCCCCAAAAACGCCCTCCTCCTCCCGGGCTTCAGCTGCATCTGAGCAGATCGGGACCCTGGCCTATCGGGGAAAAAAAGAGGTGGTGGCGTCTGCTTCTACATCAGCTCCTCATGGTGCCCCACTTCGACGATACTCGACAGGAAGTGTTCTCCGGACCTGGAACTACTACTGATTAACTGTAGACCGCCATACTCACCACGAGAGTTTTCCTCTTATGTCTTTGCCGGAGTTTACATCCCCCCCGATGCTGACGTCAAATCTGCCCTACTGACCCTAAGCGAGACCATCCTGCAGTGGGAGACATCGCTTCCGGACTCACTGTTCATCGTAGCGGGCGATTTCAACAAGGCCAACCTGCGCCAGGAGATGCCACGCTATCATCAGCATGTGGCTTGCCCCACCAGGGGCGCGAACACCCTGGACCACTGCTACACGGCACTGCATACAAGGCGGCTCCATGGGCAGCTCTGGGCTTCTCTGATCACTGCCTCATCCATCTTATCCCTACCTATAGGAGGCGCCTAGAATCAGCCAAACCGACCGTTAAGTCTTCCAAGGTGTGGTCACACGAGGCCAAACTGAAGCTTCAAGCCTGCTTTGAATGCACCGACTGGGGGTCCCTGTAAGCGCCAGACCTGGACGACTGGGCAGACAACGTCGCCTCTTACATCAGTTTCTGTGAGAACTTGTGTGTACCAACAAAAACCTTCAAGGTGTACCCGAACAACAAACCGTGGTTCACCAACAGGCTACGGCAACTGCGGAGACGAAAGGAGGCTGCACATAAGTCCGGCAACCAGGAGGACTACAGAAAGGCTAGAAACGATCTCAAGCGGGAGCTGGGTGCTGCCAAAAAAGAGTATGCTGAGAGGATAAAAGACAACCTGCGCTCAAACGACTCACGCGCTGTATGGAAGGGCTGAAGGCCGCCACCAACTACAACCAAGCCCCAACCCCAGCATGCAACACCCAGCCCGACACTTGCAGAAGAACTTAGCAGATTCTACTGCAGGTTTGAGCACCAGGAAGAACCGGGGGGGGGGGGGAACCTGGTACGGACTCCCCCACCTCCATGCCCAGGAAGCAACACCCTGAGACTGCCTTTTCCCACGATGGTGAGTGAAGCCTAGGCCCTGCGCCTCCTATCTACCTTAAATGCCAGGAAAGCCCCCGGCCCCGACGGAGTATCTCCAGCTTGCCTGAAAACCTGCTGTTGGCAACTTGCCCCCATCCTGTTCGCTATCTACACCAAGTCCCTGGGTGAGGGCAAGGTCCCTGCGTGCTTCAAGAGGTCAACCATCATACCTGTCCCTAAGAAACAAGGGGTCACCAAACTTAACAACTTTAGGCCCGTGGCCCTGACGTCCGTCATTATGAAAACCATGGAGCGGGCGGTCCTAGCCTACCTCAAGCTCTCCATTTCGCCCCTCCTAGACCCCTTCCAGTTCGCCTACAGAGCAAATAGGTCCACCGATGATGCGATCAATATCTGCCTGGAAATCATCAACGAACACCTTGACAGGCCAGACACGTATGCCAGAATACTACTCCTAGACTTCAGCTCGGCTTTTAACACTATGGGCTCGATTCACAAAGCGGTGATAACTCAGTTATCACGCCCAAAAGACTTTAGGCGTGATAACCTTTGCACCAGCAAAGTTATCACCGCTTTGTGCTCCAACTCGCGCGAAGTTTCCGCGCGAAGCACGGTGCGCTGCGCGCGTAGCGCACCGCGCTACGCGCGCAAAACTTTGCGCGCGGGAGTTCGCGCGAATTCCTTCAGATCACGCCTAAACTAAGTTTAGGCGTGATAAAGGGCTTTTCACAGGCGTGCAAAGTGTTTGCACCGCTTTGTGAATCAGGCCCTATATGCCCAAGCATTCTCCAACGGGACCTAGCTGCACTTGGAGTCCACCCAAGTCTACAACGTTGGATCACTGACTTTCTTACCAACAGGTCCCAAGTCGTCAGACTGGGCAAGATCCACTCCCAAGCAGCGACCACGAACACTGGAGCCCCCCAAGGCTGCGTCCTGTCACCACTGCTGTTCTCCCTCTACACAAACAATTGCAGATCGGAGGCAGACTCTGTCAAGGTCATCAAGTTCACCGATGATACCACCATCATGGGCCTTGTCACCAAGGACAATGTCCAGGAGTACCGTCAGCGGGTGGAGAGAATTTGCAACTGGAGCAAGGAGAACAGGCTGGTGCTAAACACTGCTAAGACCGTTGAGTTATTCATCGACTTCAGGAAGTCTGCTCCCACCCCATCTCCAATCTACATTGACGGCAATGAGGTAACCAGAGTACCCTGCGCCCGGCTTCTGGGTACAAACATATCGAGCGACCTCAGCTGGAAGCCCAACATCACTGCCACCCAACGGAAAGCCCAGCAGAGGCTCTTCTTCCTCCGCCAGCTGAGGAAGTTCGGCATGTCTCAAGAAATTCTAACCAGCTTTTACTCCGCCACCATTGAGTCTACCCTCTGCTCTTCCATCTTGGTGTGGTATGCTGGCGCCACTGTCGATGACAAGGACAAACTACAGCGGGTCATCAGGTCAGCAGAGAAGATCATTGGGTGCCCCCTCCCCTCTCTTGCCCTACTACACAATAAAAGACTCAGATCCAGGGCACTGAGAATTGCAAGTGATCCCTCACACCCAGGCTACCGCTACTTCAACCTTATGCCCTTGGGCCGGAGGCTACGAGCCATTCCCACTAAGACCATGAGACACAAGAACTCATTCTTCCCCTCGGCAGTCAGCCTCCTTAATTCCCTCCACATCCTACCACCAAAGCAAGCCCCAAGGAGCGGCGTCGTCGGCTGCGCTATATGACTGACCAGTCTACCAACCCACAGAACTAACTATTGACATTTCAGGGACACTCTGGGAATGTGTTGTATATTACAAATGTATTGTTAACCTGTTGCCTGTTGCTCACTGCTGTCTCTCTCTATGTACTCTCTCTCTCTATGTACTCTTCCTGAGCTATTTGTACTGTGCCAAAAACAATTCCGGGCATGACCCCTCATGCTTGGCGAAATACATTTTCTGATTCTGATTCTGATTCTGAACTACACAAGCAATGACTGTGGCCTGTATGCAGTGTGACCAGTGTCTCACACACAGTGCCTAGCCAACTGTCCCTGTCTCTGCAGCAATGTCTTGCAACAATCCCTTCCACTCACTACAGCAGCAGCACTAGACTGAGAACATGGCTGATGCTGTGTTTTTATAAGGGGGGGGGGGGGGGCGGGCTGGGGTCCATGGGTGAGTGCAGCCTATTTGGCTGCGATGTGTCTGCTGACTGTGATGTAGGGGGTCAAAGTTTAGCCCAATGATGAGGTATAGGGGGCGGATTGAACCGCCCCTAACTGTTCGCTACCCGCCGCGGACTCGAAAAGCTGATGTTTGCCAGGAACAGTCCGCCGGCGAACAGTTCAGGCCATCTCCATTTATCACATGACAAGTGACTGAAAATAATACATGTGCAGCAAGAAAGCATTTGACCTCCAGGGATATAAGGGATACCATGAGGAGAACAGGTAATTGTTACTCTCTAGTACAATGTCTATGGTGAAACCTGGTTGGAGGAGGGAAGATGAGCAAAGGTCTCAGCAGTGGCCCTAGATGGCAGGGCTCCTAGAGCCCAGGCCCAATAATATTCACTATGGCTGCCATGGCAGTCCCTACAGCCCTGTCCAAAAATACATAAGGAAGCTTCATCTGGACATAGGCTTTAATTCATCAAGCCTCACCGCATTTGGTAATGTTGAAAACAGCTGAGTTTATGGAGTATTTAGTAAAATGTCAATTCATCAAGGCTGTTATCGCATGGCAAGCTGAAATTACCAAGCAGGGATGTAAATTACCGACTTGTGTGGTAAACACCTCCAACACATGTTAACAAATGTCAATTCATGAAGATCAGAGCATGCGGTAAAGCCCAGGAACATGTTCTCTAATTACCGGCAGCTCTTATCTGTCCAAAATCAGCTTCGAATGCCCTCCCGTGTGGATATACCCATGACTGACAGGAGCAGAGAGCCAATAGGAACAGCCTCTGTCTCCTGCAAGTCCCTGTGTTAGGACACAATGCCTTCTCAGAGGGTCCAGCTTTTCTACCCCTCAGGCAGCAAGTAGAGACACAGAACAAAAGAGGCTTCCCCTGCGGCCAATCGGCTGTTTAACCCCTTAGGTTCCTGTTTGAAGATGCAGAGGAGTTAGTGGGGAAATCCCCTAAGCATGGCATGTGTAATGTATCTTGGAGTTCATCTAAGCTGTGGAAAATAATTAAAATGTTAAGAAAGTTTAATAGACAGATTCAGAGAAACAGAGGCAGTATAACCATGTACAGTCTAAAGGGATGTCGGGATGCCTCTTACTATTATAATGCCCTCACTACACGGGACAGCTCCAAACTCCACACAGAGACAACTCCACACTCTTCTGCTATTACCAAAAAGGTTTTTGTGAATTGAAGCATAGTATTTCAGTAAATTACTGAACTTCTACCGCACCTGTGAAAATATTGATGAATTAGCAAAATAAATGTAAAACACCCAATGCGGTATTTTACTGACTTTTTTTTTTAATCATACAGCATTTGATGAATTGTGTTGCAGAAGATGCTTTTCCACTAAACTAAGGGACGTCTACAGTTGGAATGAGAATAAAGGATATGTGTCAGGCTTGGTGGTATAACTCTACACTGTCCCTGCCTGTCACACCACTAGCTGGCCCTAATCAGGACTTAGGCGAGCAAGGCATACAAGCTGACGTAGATGACAGATATACCACCAGGAGCCACTAACGAGGCTAGTAACACAGTTCAACAGTTCAGCAGTATCACACAGGTTATTACCTGAATCCAGGGAAATGAAGCAATCAGCGTCGAAATTCAGTAGTAACAGAGATGACAGGCATGTCTCCAGGTAACAGACAATCCAGATAACATGCAAAAGGTATCCAGTAACAGGCAATGGTCGGTCCAGACGGCAGGCAGAGAGTATACAGTAAACAAGCAAGGGTCAATCCAGGCAGCAGGCAAGGGATATCCAGGAAGCAAGCAAGGGTTAATCACAGCAGACAGGAATAGTTGAATACAAGCCAAGGTCAACATCCAGTAATCAGTAATCAAAGAGTGCACACCCAGCAACTAGCCAAAGCTATGCTTATCACGGGCATCACTGGGAGCACTCTGTAGGTTTAAATACAATACAGCATCCAATCAGTGGCCGGCCACACTCCGCACAACCAATCACACGGCAAGGCCCTGCCTAGGTGTCAGCTGTAGAATCAGCTGACACCGCTCTGTCAGCTGACTACTGTTTACCTTTGCGGATGGCGTACTGGGAACGCGCCCTCCGCCTATCAGGATGTGCAGCCTGTGAGCCACTGGCGGCGTCATCAGTGGGGAACAAGTGCCGAGACCCGAAAGCGGCTGCTTCTGATCGGGTGTTGATGGATTCAAGACCACCCACAGGTATATTCCTTATAATATGTAGACATTTACTGTATATGAATGCAAAAGTCACTTACTTTAGGCAATAAAGGGTCTAGCACCTGAGGTTCATTATACAGTATAAAGGAGAAAAATATTACGTAACCTGAACCATAAAAATGTATATGGAGTTTCCAGATCCTGTTATGCCTGAAGTAAGTAAGTGCCTCATTCATACATATTACCATTTCAATTAGGGATACAGCAAAGGCCATAGCTTAATGGCATAGGCCAGACTGGCCCCAGCTTGCCCCTGTTACAACCAGCTTGAAGTTTTCTGGGGATGTCTGAATTAGTGCAAAGTGCAAATGTATTTTACTTTTAATTTTGCACATACTTGCACATTTTTAACATTTATTTTAATACAAGATCTTTTTAATAGATGTTAAGAAGTCACCAGGATTAATGACAAAATATCAGACACAAAAGAAATACAAATGCATACATCCAACAGAGACCGCCTTATATCTGTGTTACAAACTGTGGTGAGCTAACTTGCATTCATCAGCTGATCACATAAAGAACACATGCTGTGATTTTCAAGTAGGGTAATTACAGGCATGAAAAACGACATCTGACTTGAACAGAACAGGCCAGGTTTCCAGATGCCCTTAAAGAATTACAGGTGAATTAATTAGTATGGTTCTTTAAAAGATTCAAAATACCCCACAGTTGTATTTCTGTCTGCAGTTCTGTAAAACGCTCATCTTCAGTGTTCTCATCCTCTGTTTATTCATGATACAAAAGATAATAATGGTAATACAGATACCTGGATAAACTGTATACAGTGTCTGAGTCCAGCGTTTGCAGATTAAAGTTTAGGCAGTGCCAGAACTTCTATACTCAATCTATTACAGTGAGCTTGGGGATTAACAAATAATCCATCATATATAAATAAACCTGAATAATAAGTTTAGTTAATTAGACACTATCTATCATAAAGGTGTATATCCTGCACTGATGTTAACAAATACTGGCATAATAAATATCCCGCCAACAGCTGTGCACTGACTTAGCACAACCTGCTATATAGGCTTCAGTAGAGCTTGTCACACAGAGGGCCACGTCACACCATTGTGATGGACCAGGCAGTGAACTGAAAACAGATGGGTTAAAGGACACCTGCACTGATAGGGATATGGAGGCGGCCATATTTATTTCCTTTTAAACAATATTAGTGTCCTGGCTGTCCTGCTGATCTCTTTGGCTGCAGTAGTGTCTGAATCACCGACCTGAAACAAGCATGCGGCTAATCCAATCAGACTTCGGTCAGAAATGTATCTGATCTGCATGCTTGTTTAGGGTCTATCAGAGGGGCGTAGCACTAATGGGTGCAGATGTTGCGACCGCAGAGGGGTCCCGTAGGGCCCTCTCTAAACTTCAGTATTAGCTTTCTATTGGTCCTGTGTTCATAATAATCACTTCTATAGATTCTTTGAATAGTGGTAATCATTAAGAAGCTGTTCCCCTTCCCCTTCTTGCACCTCTGACACTGTAGTTGCCATTGGCAGGTTTTGGTGCGCTGTATCAATTGTTATGTATAGCGTGCATGGGGGGCCCCAATGTAAAACTTGCATTGGGGCCCACAGCTCCTAAGCTACACCATTGGGTCTATGGCTAAAAGTATTACAGGCATTGGATCAGCAGGACAGCCAGGCAACTGGTATTGCTTAAAAGGAAATAATATGGCAGCCTCCATATCCATCTCAGTTCAGGTGTGCTTTAAAGACTGCATTGGACTAGTTCTCACTTCTCTCTTCCATTTTTTTTACCCATCATGGGGAATTCCTGCAGCACCCATTTTTTTCCTAGCTGAGAGTCACAAGGCTCCTCTGGACCCCCAGTGGACACAGCAACAGATACATGACCATTAGAACTGAACTGAGCAGGGGTCAGCTCACAACCAATATGAGGATTCTTACTATGTATCCTGCAGCAGCTAATGGCAGTTGCTGGTTTAAATGAAAGAAGAGTCCATCAAACAACATGTTTCCCTCTGAAGAGCTATTTTGCCAGTTTAACCAGGTAAAACTGGTAATAGGGAACCTTTAAATGTAGCCATTTAGTACACATAACTGACTAATAAAAGTAAAAGAGCTGCAGCATTAAGAAAGGCTTATGAAAAGTAGACTTTTTTTATAGCATAGATTTTAAACTTCCTATGAGTGAGTAATATAATAATAATTTAAAAAAAACAACAACAACCGCCAATGTCTTGTTACTGTCTTTACTGCTCTTAAAGTGTACCAGAGGTGAGCTAAAATAAAAGATGGCCGCACTTCTCTTGCGCAGACTGGCCATGACTAGCTGAGGTTACGGACCCGGTACTGAAGAGGCAGAAGACTGAGGACGGCAGCGTGGGAGCGATCTGTACACATGGGGCTGGAGGAAGCCCCAGGTATGTATACAACTTTTATTTTAGCTCAGCTCTGGTTTGCTTCATTGTCAGTCTTATACCACTGCCAGTGTATGGTGGGTCATATAAGGAAGTCTGTGGCAAAAGCAGTGCTGGATACTGATTATATACTTATCAGTGATGTAAATGGTCAGGATTTCAGGAAGTTTGAAGGAGTCCATAGATAAGAGAGTGACAGTAAAAGAAGTACGGTAAGACTTACCTTCCGAAGTTACACACACTGCAGAGAACGGACAGACTTTATTGCACAGTTACAAGACTTTTCATGAATGAATGCGCCTGCTTAATCAGTTAAATGGCACATTTGCTGACAGTTTTATAGGCTTGAGTTTCTCTTAAAGGCAGACTCCATGAAATGTCATTGGAATTAGGCATTCAACAGGAATAACATTAATAATTTATGTCTTTTACATTTGTTCTTCAGTCATCTTCAGTCACCAAAGTTTTAAACACTTTCCTTAGCCAGGTGGCAATCTCACCTATTTCAATAATTCTGGAGATCACAGCATAGAAAATCAATGATTTGCACTACATCTTCAAAGCAGGTAGAGTCAAAAGAATGCTTGGACTGTCTATCATTGTTCATTCAGCAGGAGTGAAGATGGTCAATGAGCAGGCCTGGACTTTCCATAAGGCGCTGTAGAGTTGTGCATAGAGGCACCTTATGTGGTAGAGGAGGCTTCCCTTCCCAAGTGTCCCCCTCCTCCTCATCCTCCCAGGGACCCCTGCTCCACTGGCATAGTAGCAGGAGTCATTGTCTTGACCACACTCTTGTAGTTGCCTGTACCCAACCACTTCAGTCTCCAGAGCCTCCGTGCTGTAACATGGCTTCACCCCCATATTGGGCCTGATCATGTAGCTCTGCCCCTATATTGTGCCTGATCACATAGCTCTGCCCCTAGACCATGTAGCCATAGCCCTTACAGGAACCTTCTGGTGTGTACTTCCACTCCCCCATGCCCTGGCGGCCAGTGCAGCACATGGAAAAGGATGAAAATGTATCAGAAGGAAACTCCTCCCCAACAGGCAAGCAGAGCCTGAGGTTGGAGAGGCGAGTTACTCTCTCCCTCTTTTCTCACTGTGCCCTATCAACACCAATCAGCCCTTGCTGCATCCAGCACCCCCTATACTTCTAACTCTAGTACCTCTCCCCCACCAGACCCCTAGTAAGTCCCTCTCTCAATCTAGCCACACCTCAGCTTTCTCAACAACCACCCTCACTCTTCATCTCCCCCTCACCTTAAATGATGTCTGAATTTAAAAAAGCATATGTAGCTTTACTTACCTGGGGCTTCTTCCAGCCCATAGAAGGCTGTGTGTCCCTTGCCGTAGCTCTGGTCTTCTCCTAAGTCCCGCTGTAGTCTTTTAATGGATCGCTGACCTAGTGGGTCATGGCTTCTGTTCTGTGCAGTGTCGCCAATTCTTACAAGGCTACCAGTGTGACTTTGGAGAAGACCAGAGCTTCGGCAAGGGACACACAGATGTCTAGGGGCTGGAAGAAGGCCAAGGTAACTAAAGCTGCATATGCTTTTTAAACTCAGAATGTCTTTTACCGGATTGGGACTGCATGGTTAAAACTATGCTGCACTTGTGGCTGCCTAAGTCTAATGCGCCATAGCTAATAAATGGTATCATCCTTATTCAAAACTTCCTGCTTTAACCAATGGTTAACTTTACTCTGCTGCTGCTACAAGTGGAGTCATCATGTCCCCTTATTGCACGTGGGGCCCCCATTCTCTCATATAACACGTTACTGCCATTATCAAGCTCCCATAGGGCTGTAGGCCTGATCTGCCTCTACTGCCCCCTGCGTGAGCTTAGAATTGCTTACTTCTCATTGACTAATCCTAGTACAGCTGTGGTAGCAGTATAGCCACATATGCTATTCTAAGTCCATACACATTTCATCTTACCTAACTGAGCTAAATGTTCTGCTATCCCCTGTCCAACAGTAGTCTCCTGGTGGAGACCAGGGAAAATCAGTGAGATGCAAATAATTTATCCTTACATTCAAATTTCATGTAAATGTTATGCAGCTTGAATTTGGACCAATAAAATATGACAGCAGTCTATTCTGATTGGTCCAAGTTCAAGCTGCATACAATTTACATAAAATTTATATGCAAGGAGAAATTATTTGCATCTGATTAATCATCCCTACTGGAGACACTAGAGAACAGGTAAATAAATATTTAGAAACCTTATTTAGATATTAACTGATGCGGAGCGGCCCAGTCCAGGAAGTCTTGGGCCGACACTCCGTCCGAAAGTCACCGGTAAAGGTGCAGCCAGCAGGACCCAGAGAGGAGCCAGAGGGGCACCAGGGGACCTCGCGGCCTATGTTGGGCTGGAGGAAACCCCAGGTAAGTAACAATTTTATAGTCAATATTAACATGTCAACACCATCACCACCATGTTTACCCAGTGGGCAGTGAAGGTTATGTACCTTCTCTGCCCATGTTTTGAAGACCACTGGCCATATGCAATTCACTTTTTCACCTGAGCTTAAAATACCTTTTTAGCAGTCTGCAATTAAAAAATACCAGAACGTAGGTGAAAGAATACTATGAAAATGATTTTGAGTATTTTCTTGCTCGCTGGTGGCTTAAAAAGCATTTTATTGAGAAGCTGTAAACAAAATCACCTAGGAGAAAACTAAGGAGAAAAATTGAATTGAATATCGTCCCTGGTGTCAGTGGTCAGATGGACCTTAGCCAACACTATGTGCCAGAGATTGGTTGATCTGCGCAACACATGCCAATACAGGTCCGGGATGGTTGTTTGAGAAAAATATCTTCTTTCCGATACGTTCCACTGCAGTGCTGCATTGCCTACAATTTTTTATAAATGCCTCATATTCAACCAGCTGTTATGGTAAAAGCTGATGGGCTAGCAGCTCTGACAAGCCAGCTGACAGATGTGAGCAAGTGGGTTACTTGGCAACATCATTTTTTTTCCTCTCAAACATTTCAGGGATAGAGCATTGACTCTGGGGATGACCATGAAGCGGGCAGGCTGGAAGGCGGAGTGGAGCACAACTGGGAACAAGGGAGAGGAGGAGAAAAGGAGGCGGAACGTTGAACACAAGGAGGCTGGCTTGTGCTTAGACAGCTATCTTTCTTTAATGGCTTCCTGCGGCAGGGCTTTGTGATGGGACTCCAGGTGCCTTCTCAACAAAGTTGTTCCTACGTGGTTGCTGATCGTCCCATGACTAATTTGCTGTTAACAGATGTTGCAGATGGCTTTTGCACTGTCAGCAACAGACACACAGAAGTATTTACAAACTAATGGGCCTTGTTGAGCCAGTCTAGTACTGCTAGAAGTGACCGGGTGCGTTTTCTGGCTCACCCCAGGCGACTTCACTCTCTGCTGTGTTTGCCTCCTGTGACCTGCGGCCTCTCCCTGCTTGTGTACGGGTGGTGAACAGGTCAGATTGGCCAACCTGTCCCACCTGACTTCAGGGTGAAGGGTCAAGAATGGCACTATGGGAAAGAATAGGGCGGGTGTGAATGGCCCTAATGCTAGGAATACATGGGTCGATTCTGGCACTCGGTTCTGCGCGCGATTGGTTTGCCTGCTCGATTCTCTTATCTTCCGCTCGTTTTTCTTATCTTTTTTCAATTCACTTCAATGACAAATCGAGAGGCAAGACGATCGAATGGTGATCGGACATGTCGGAAATGATCTATCTAACCATCTAATCAACTCAGAATCGAGCCGTGTATTCCCAGCATTATAGTTTGCATTGCTCGCAAATGTGCGGGCAGTAACCGTTCACCGTTCATCTCTACAGGGCCACAATCTGGCAATAGAAGTACTGATTAGCACCAGATAATGGCCTCAATTCACTAAGCTTATCTCCTGTCTTTAATAAGTTATCACCGTGGTGATCAGGCATGTAGTGTTCAGGAAACATTTACCTCAGGCAAACCTAAAGTTAACTCTTCTGTCTTTAAGTTAACTCTTCAATCCTTAAAATAAATCCACAGTTAAAGACAGGCTGTTAATTAACTGTGTGTGAAAATATCTACAGAGGAGGTAAATTAACTACAGAGGAGGTAAATTAACTACAATGTAATTTACCTTAATCATTCTTTTATGGAAATGAGTTTTGAGAACTAGAAGCCTTGTAGTGGAAATTCTGTGTGACTGTGTTATCAGTAAGATAAACTTGTTTCCATATTTCTGCAGTCTGCAGAGATTTCCTTATTAAAAGTGTGAAAACAATACTCCTGTTCTCAATACTGTAGATACACTGAATGCCACAGGCTTTGGCTACTAGCCACAAAGGATGCAGCATGTCCTTTAAACTCTGCCTGTTCTCTAGAGGTTAGTAATCACTGTGTGTGGGTTCTTTGTGTACATCAACAGTAAGCACTGCAACACAATGAGATGCCCAGCTGAGCATGACAAACTACCCAGGCAGCAACTGCAAGGAAGAGCTGTTTGTATCAACAGTTGAAGTCCTGCTGCGGAGTTTACATAGTGTCACATCTGTGGGATATGGATAATAAGAGCTTTTTACAGACTGGAGGTGATAGGGATTATCTGTGACAAAAGAGGAAACAAAGTAGGATGCAGAGTAACAAAGGGACAGCCAGTTTGCTAGTTTGCTTGCACTTTTACAGTAGATGGCTAACAGCCAAAGTAGAGAACCACACAAATCAGAATGTAAATAAATATTGCTTTGTTTGAGGTTGAACCACCGAATTTGTAGGTTTCTTTTATTTTCTTAACTATCTTCTCCATCTGTCAGTGTGATGTCATAGGGATCCTCATTAACGCCAGAGTTACCACAATTACTGGTTTACATTTCCCTTGTGTGGTGTGTATAATGTTCGGCTGCAGGTCCAGGCTTCCTCTCTGCTTCCTCTACAGCTGAAGCCTTGTGGATGTTTCCCCTGGAAGGCAGATCACAGCTTTGGAGAGATCGACAGTAACTGTGATTTGTGGCCAACTAGCATGCAAATATAAAGCAAACTTCTGTTTACTTCTTTCTTAGACATCAAGGGCTTAGGTGCTCAATTTTAAATATGTGATCCTTTTCAGGGGTTGTGGAATTTTTTCGGAGAGTGGGTCAGACATGTAATTGTCTCTTAAGAATTACTGGCAAAGTGTACTAATAATTGGTTTCTCTGGTTCAGACTCTTCAGACCCTGGTCATAAGTGCAGCAGCACTCACCTAGACATCCCGTGTAGCTGTGGAAGTTATGCCATAGATCATATGACAAATCTACAGCAGTCTGTTACTCTGCAGTTACAACATTGATGTGACCTGAAGCAGTCAGTTTCCTGTACACCAGTAAAACAAGCCTTTCTGTTAATTCAGCAGGTGGAGCTCTGGGGGAAACCATGGCTTCAAGCATCAACACCAGTGGCCTAGCTAAGGAGCTGTGGCCCTGATTCAAGTTTTACATTGGGGGCCCCAAGCACTCTATACATAACAATTGATAGGCCCACCAAAACCTGCCAATGGCAACTACAGTGTCAGAGGTGCAAGAAGGGAATGGGGAACAGTTTGTTAATGATTACCACTATTCAAAATATCTACATAAGTGATTATTATGAGCACAGGACCAATAGAGAGCTAATACTGTAGTTGAGGGAGGGCCCTTCGGGGCCTCTCAGGCCCAAGGGCCCCAATGCGGTCGCTACCTCTGCACCCCCTATTGCTACGCCCCTGATCAACAGTCGAGTGTGTTCCTGCCTCCCTGTTTCTTTGCTGTTTAAGTTTTTCTGAAAATGGGACTGAGTTTAACCATGTTGTTCGGCTAGCTCAGAGAAGCTCTTTTGCATAGATAGTAACTCAAGTTTTTTTTTTAACTCTTCCTTTATGAAAACAGAAAGGGACTTCACATAATTTCTTAGTAGGGCTAGTATCAAATCTAAATATAAGTTTATCTCATGAGGGGCTTGATTCACAAAATTACGGTAATAGTGCCGTGCACAGACAGCACATGGCAATATTACCACACTTTTGTGCATCAAGTCCAGTGTCACATGTTGATTCAGATTTGTTTTAATGGTTGTACTTGTAGTAACCATGTTTTGGAAAACCCATTAAAGTGGACATGAACTCTTGCACAGGGCAGAAGGAACACCTAAACCCTGCATGTACTTAGAGAGTTTAGCCTGTCTAATTCCCCCTCATCTGTGTATAATCACAAGTTGAAATTTGATCTCTCCCCATGTCACCTGACTGTCATGGCAGATAAGCTCATTTGAAAGCACAGGATGTTAACAATATGTCTGAGTCCATGAAAGCAGGAAGTAGAAACAGTGCAGATTTATTTCACGATTTGTATCTGCTGTAACAAAGAAACGTTTTCCTTTAAAGATTATTATGCTCTTGCATATCTTTTAGAGCAGAGAGGAAGTTCTGAGTTCAGTCCGCTTTAAGATGTCTGAATGGTATAGAACGTGTGGATACTCATGGACTCCTTGGGCTCTATATTGCTGCAAAAGATTAAGAGCTCCCAGAGGGACACTTATGCTGGTACAGCAGCGGACGTCAATGCCGGCCACATTATCTCATCTGGTTATAGCATCCTTACGTGGAATCCAGTTATATCATGGAGGGGCCTCTGCTAACATGGATAGGTCCATCCACCTGGTTAGAGTGTGATGGATCCCTGCCTGTTTGGATCTGGTGTTTAGTCCTCTTGTGCTTCTCCAAACTGCCATTTCTGTACAATGTTTGACATGGTGAGTACAAAAGCACAAGGAGGCTCTGCTGGTGGTCCCTCCAAATGTTTAACAAGGTTTGAGGCCCAGGGTCCTGCAGGTGACTTGAGGTAAGTTTGCTCTCAGGTAAGTGGTACTGTTCTTATTAGGGCAACACTTTTTTTGCCATTGTAAGAAATCGTGTGGGTTTTACACTTAAGGTGGCCACACACCATAACATTTTTTAAATATCTGTTCAATTCAAGAATTGCAATCAATTTTTCTGACTGATTGTAACATTTCAAAAATCTGACCAATGTACCACACACCTATGCCTTGAATGACACTTGTCACTCTGTGAGAGGAATTCTTCATACTCCACCTCCTCATCGATTGGCTAAGCCCTGCTGGAGGGAAAAATACCGGCTCCAATCAATGCCATGCTGCTCCTGATTGGCTAAGAGCTCCTATCTGCATCCCAACGTTGTCTAAATTTAGACCAGGCTCCTCTCCTCACAGCACCTGAAAGACAGATAAAACCAGCAGTACCCAGCATACACTGACATATAAAGAACATACTGTATACACTCAATATATGCAGTCTGCAGCAATCCCATGTTCACTGAAGTTTTATTCAAACTGCAGTTCTGTCATGGGAATGCATTTGACATATATAAATATAAGCATATAAAACCTTAAACTCTAAAATAAATAAAACACAGACACGAAACTGGCTTGTAAACAGGCCGTAGCCTCATTTTATTCAGGGGGTTGGGTAAACATTTCAGCTTTTAACTCTTTATTTTAATCCAACCAAATTTCAAACCTTTTCTTTAAAACCATAAAACCATAACCTTAAAACACTTCCGATGAAATCGACTGATGGTCTGTGGACCCATACTTGTCTACACAAATTCCAGTCTAGTCCATTTATGTTACCACTAGGGATGGGACGACGAATCCAGCGAATCCACGAATCCCTCGAATATTAGGAAATATTCGAGATTCGTGGATTCGAATCCCAAAGCCATTTTCCGCTCGCCGAATACGCCGAATCCCGACGCTGCATCGCCGCGCATCCGCCGCTTCACCCGCTCGCAAGTGTCCTCCTCCCGCTCCCCGCAGCCTCCTCCGCTCGCCGCCTGCATAAATAAGAAGCAGCAGCCTCTCTCACCTCCAGCATGGAGCCCGGAGCAGCAGACCTCCTGCAGACTTCCTTATTCCCCCTAGTGACGGGCTCTTACTACGTCATCAGTAAGAGCCGGTCAGGCGGCCACTAGGGGGAACTAGGAAGTGAAGTCTGCCGCACTGCACTCCACGCTGGAGGTGAGAGGCTGCTTCTGCTTATTTATGCAGAGGGGCGAGCGGAGGAGGCTGCGGGGAGCGGGACTAGGATATGACCCAGCTACCTACTGCAGTGTAGGTAAGGTAGCCCACCCAGCCTGCTAACTATACTGATCCCCCCAGCCAGGCTACCTATACTGATCCCCCCAGCCTGCTACCTATACTGATCCCCCCAGCCTGCTACCTATACTGAGCCCCTCAGCCTGCTACCTATACTGATCCCCCCAGCCTGCTACCTATACTGAGCCCCCCAGCCTGCTACCTATACTGATCCCCCAGCCTGCTACCTATACTGATCCCCCCAGCCTGCTACCTATACTGATCCCCCCAGCCTGCTACCTATACTGATCCCCCCCAGCCTGCTACCTATACTGAGCCCCCCAGCCTGCTACCTATACTGATCCCCCCAGCCTGCTACCTATACTGATCCCCCCCAGCCTGCTACCTATACTAAGCCCCCCAGCCTGCTACCTATACTGATTCCCCCAGCCTGCTACCTATACTGAGCCCCCCAGCCTGCTACCTATACTGAGCCCCCCAGCCTGCTACCTATACTGAGCCCCCCAGCCTGCTACCTATACTGAGGCCCCCATAGCCTGCTACCTATACTGATCCCCCCAGCCTGCTACTTATACTGAGCCCCCCAGCCTGCTACCTATACTGAGCCCGCCAGCCTGCTACCTATACTGAGCCCCCCAGCCTGCTACCTATACTGAGCCCCTCAGCCTGCTACCTATACTGAGCCCCCCATAGCCTGCTACCTATACTGAGCCCCCCATAGCCTGCTACCTATATTGAGCCCCCCATAGCCTGCTACCTATACTGATCCCCCCATAGCCTGCTACCTATACTGATCCCCCCATAGCCTGCTACCTATACTGATCCCCCATAGCCTGCTACCTATACTGAAGCCCCCCATAGCGTGCTACCTATACTAAAGCCCCCCATAGCCTGCTGCCTATACTGAAGCCCCCCATAGCCTGCTACCTATACTGAAGCCCCCCATAGCCTGCTACCTATACTGAAGCCCCCCATACCCTGCTGCCTATACTGAAGGCCCCTATACCCTGCTGCCTATACTGAAGGCCCCTATACCCTGCTGCCTATACTGAAGCCCCCTATACCCTGCTGCCTATACTGAAGGCCCCTATACCCTGCTGCCTATACTGAAGGCCCCTATACCCTGATGCCTATACTGAAGGCCACTATACCCTGCTGCCTATAATGAAGGCCACTATACCCTGCAACCTATACTGAATGCCCCTATACCTTGCAACCTATAGTGAAGGCCCCTATGCCTTGCTAGCTATACTGAAGACACCTTTACCTAGCTACCTATACTGCGGGCACCTATGCCTGGGTACCTATACTGTTGGCAACTATACCATGGATCGCACAATTCTTATGTGCAGGATTCGTTAGATTCGGGATTCGAAAGGTTCGAGATATTCAAGAACCTTTTTAGATTCGGATCCGGATTCGGATTCGAAGAAATTGTGGATTCGTCTCATCCCTAGTTACCACCTTACCCCCCAGGCAGGCCTAAGGCCTGGCACCCTCCACCACCATGGCCTGTTCGATCATATCTTGTAAGTTTATATTAAAAATATTGATTCCAATATCGGACAGATGCAGCCCATCAGCCCTGTACAAACCAGCCTCTCCTCCTTCCAGCTCCCGATGTCGGTAGGAGAAACCACCGGTCTCCGACCTGAGCTTACAAACCCTCCTGTTCACTTTTTTCCTCATTATGCTCAAATATGACATGCCGGGAATGCGCATCCAGCATAGCCTAGGGATAATTTCAGAAAATATTAGTACTGTGTTAGGAAAAAGAAGGTGCAAAGAAGCAAAATCAGACTTTATGTTGTGCACGAGCTGCAAAGTGCAAATTCTGCCCAAGTCATTACCTCCTAAATAAATTAACAAAATGTCAGGAGGACATTCAACTCTTAAGACTGAGGAAACAAAAGGAACTAAACCCTGCCACTTCATACCCCAGCTACCCTTCCATAACACAACAACTTCTCCAGTTGGTAGATCTAAATTCTCACCATAGGGCCTTTGTAAGGCTCTGATACGAGAACAAATGAATGGCCGCATATCCAGACCACTCTCCTGTTCACACCTGTAACATAAACACAATTAGTACAAACAAAGACGAGGACGAACATACAACAAAAAACGGTTAGAATCCCATCTGCCCAAATGCTGTATTACATCGTGACCCAGCCCAAGTCTAGCTGCCTCCGTCGCTGCTCCCATACGGAACGCATGTGACGAAAAACGTTCCTCACCAAGCCCTAAGTGACAAAGACATTGGGCCTGATTCACAAAGCGGTGCAAACTTTTTCGCGGACTTTTGCGCGCAAAGTGCCGCTATTCGCGCGATCGCGGCACTTTGCGCGCGCAAAAGTCAGCGAAAAAGTTTGCACCGCTTTGTGAATCAGGCCCATTGTCTCAAGACAGAAGAGAACTGAAACTTGGACAGAGGAGAACCATCTATATGACATAAAAAGGATGAAGACGATACCCGAACAGACAAATAATTATGAACAACCAGCACAGGACATAACAGAGAACCCGGGAGAGCATAAAGACATAGGGCCTGATTCACAAAGCGGTGCAAACTTTTTGGTGGACTTTTGCGCGCGCAATTTGCCACGATTCGCTCGATCGCGGACTTTTGCGCGCGCAATTTGCCGCGATTCGCGCAAATCGCGGCAAATTGCGGGGACTGCACCAATCTAGAAATAGCTACCAACTCCGAAATCCTTAAAGCAGCAAAATATGCCAGACAAAAGGCTGCTGTAAAAAGTTGAACTACATAAGATGAAAGACACACTAAACGCAAAATAGTAGTAATTCCAACTAAAAGGTTAAAACTAATGGGCCTCCTAACATCTACTACCCTCGATTTCGATTTCAAACCTATCAAAAATTGATTTA
This sequence comes from Hyperolius riggenbachi, assembly GCF_040937935.1. NCBI lineage: Eukaryota > Metazoa > Chordata > Amphibia > Anura > Hyperoliidae > Hyperolius > Hyperolius riggenbachi. The sequence goes on along the minus strand of NC_090651.1, from coordinate 150,780,527 downwards.
CGATAAAATAACTATTGACAGGTGGAGAATTGGAAAGTTTTTTTAAAAAGGAAACACCAGCTAACACTTTTAACAAAGAATTATAAGCCAACCCATTATGCAGACAATCACACAGAAAACTTAGTACCAAAAAAGCATCATCTAAAAATACCGATACCGAAGCTTCATGACAAAATTTGCAGCTCCTATACCATGCAGAAGGATAGTCCTCCCACATCCTCTTTGACAACGAATCAGCAACCGCCAAAGATATAATTCCCAGATCACCTGCCATAAATGATGCGGACAAGACTCTCCAACTTCCTCGGCATCTGGGACCAGTTTTCGGAATTCCTGAAAACATTGTCGGGACAGACAATCAGCAACAGTGTTCTGCTTCTCCGGCAAATAACTAGCCTTTAACCAAATATTACATTTTAAAGAATAATAAACAATCCAACGTAAAACTTTTAAAACGAAAACACTTTGAAGTAACACAGTTTACAGTGTACATGACACCCTTATTGTCTGTATAAAGAATGATCCGTCTGTTCTGAAAATGTGAACCCCGTAACACTAATGAAACTAAAACTGGGAACAACTCCAACAACACTATAGATTTCGTAGCACTGCCACTAACCCACGAAGACGACCATACCTCAGCGCACCACCGTCACTCCCAAAAAGCTCCAAAACCTATGGATCCAGCAGCATCCGTAAATAAATGCAACTCCTCTGTTGATTGAAAAGCTGACTGCCAATATGTGCAGACATTGTACGCCAAACCATCAAATCTTTTTTAACGTCCGCAGATAACCGGACATGTAATGATGGTGACTTAAGACCTGAAATGGACAAGGCGAGTCTCCTGGAGAAGACCCTGCCCATGGGCATAACTCGTGTCGCAACAGCTAACAAACCTAGCACCAACTGTATCTCCTTCACACTGTAGCCTTATTTATAAAGAGAATCTGTACTCTAAAATTCAGAGCTTCCTGTTTACCATGACGTCACAGGAAGTAGAGATTAGTTGCCGGTGCGCATGGATCTGCGGTAAGAGGACCTACCGCTCCACTGCGCACACACTGCCTACAGGGGGGGGACACATTCACAGCAGGTGGGGGCATTCAGAGGAAGGGAGGGAGGAATAAAGCAGGCTCCCACATCCCTTATTGGCGCGGCTGGCGCCTCAATCATTTTTTCTGTCTTCTCTCCCCAGCGGCCGGGACTTAAGGGGGGCTTCCCGGGATAGCGGGAGAGCCCCCCCAAATCGGGAGAAACCCAACCAATCCGGGATGGTTGGGGGGCATGAGATAGAGGGCATTCTCTCATTAGGGCAGGGTCAGTGTAACTACATAAAATCTCCCCACAAACCTAGAATGTACAAGTGGTTCCCCCTAACACTGGAAGTGCTACAGCTATACTGGGGAGAACTTGTGTGTCCTCTCTATAGAATCCTAGGGTTTCAAATCTGGATCTTTTATGATTATATACATTTATGAAACGGACAGGAAAACATTTCTTTTGGGGTTTCGAGTGCCTGTTTTATACATACTTTACTATACTCTCCCCCACAAAAGTTTATGTTGTCCCCAACATAAACCAATCTGATATTCCAAAATGTATAAACACTGTTCTGTTTAAGTCTGACAGTTGTTTGGGAATTAAGGATATTACTAAAGGAATTATCCTCTCTCTGTGACAAATTATTCACATAATACTTTAATCACAGGTTCTCACCAGGTCTATTACACGCCATAGTTCCTAATGAGGTCTACTTGCTTGCTAATACAGCAAGCTTTGTCTGCAAACCCCCCTTTTTTTAAATCACAACTTTGTGTGCAAAGAAACTTTTATCAGACTCAAGGATGATGGTGAACTAGGGGACACTCTATGGGTTTCCTTGTCCCTTTCTTTAATCTTATAACATCACTTTGTCCTTTTTTTTCACTTTGTAGTTTCATCATCCATTGGAATACTACTTGAATGATGGTACTGATGACTTTGGGATCTACTTCCTGAGTACACCGCTGCATATGTTGTTCTGGACTCAAAGGCAACCTTGAAAGTACATCTGCATCCATATTTCTTTTTCCTGTGCGGTACTTGATAGGAAAGTTAAAGTCGGATAATTCAGCAACCCATCTGTGACCTGTTGCATTTAATCTTGCTGTTGTGAGTACTTAAGTAAGTGGGTTGTTATCAGTATACACCTCAAATGATGGACAGTAGTACAAATAGTCTTGGAATCTGTCAAAAATAGCCCACTTCATTTGCTAGAAACTCTAGTTTTCCTGAGTGCATGTGGTAGTTCTTTTCAGTTGGTGTAAGAGTTCTAGATCCATAAGCAATAACTTTGAGCTTTCCATCATTCTCCTGATATAACACCGCACCTAGGCTTTCTTGAGAAGCATCACAATGAAGTACAAATGGTCTAAAAAAGTCTGGATAACCCATAACTGGTGGACGTGTCAAGGTTTAGATTAGCTGTCTTAAAGTTGCTTGATAGTGATCAGTCCATTCTATTGAACATTGAGAAGGGAGTTGACCTTTCCATTTTTGTACAGATTTTGGTTGCTCTCTAGATTTCTTAGAAGGTGTGGCTTCAGCAGGTTCTGAAGGTGTTGACAACAAGTGATATAAAGGTTTCGCTATTCTGGAGAAATTTGGAATGAATGGGCAGTAATAAGAGAGAAATCCCAATATTTTCCTGAGTTCTCTGACAGTCTTTGGTCTTTTATCTTTCAGTGCAAGAACAGGGACAATTTCTGCTGCATCCATGGAATGTCCATCTTTTGACACAACTCTGCCCAAGAATCTGACTTGATCTTTGAACAATTCACACTTTTTGTCTGTTAGCTTGACTCCATGTTGTTGGTAGCGCTGGAGGACTAGTCGTACATGTGCTACATGTTCAAGAAATGACTTACTATGCACAAGGTTGTCATCTAGTTAAGGCTGGTAAATAACATATCTGAGTCCAGTTAAACATGACTCCATGCTTCTTTAAAATTCTGCAGGTGCAGAACTAAGGCCAAAAGGAATGTGGACCCATTCATACAAACCCCAAGGTGTGATAAAGGCTGTTAAGGATCTACTGGATTCTTCCACAAAATCTTGATGATAAGCTTTACCTTGATCTAGCACCATGAACTTCCCCCTAGACTATCAAGCATGTCTTGAATTCTTGGAATTGGATAGCGATCAGGGATAGATTTTTGGTTCAGCTCTCTGTAGTCACAGCATAGCCTCAAGCTACCGTCCTTCTTTCTTGCACAAACAATAGGTGAGGAATATGAAGACTTTGACTTTGTAATCCAACCACGGTTCAGCAGATCTTGAAGGTAATCTTTTACTTCTGCATGAAGAGGCTTTGGGACTGACATATACTGTAAGTCCTCTTGACTGGTGTATTGTCTTTTAGACGAATCTGTAACTGTAATGAAGGAATACATCCAACATCTAAGTGTAACACATAGCGGGGCAGCTGTGGTGAACAGCGCCGTGACCGCAGCTACCTCTGTCTCCCCTACTGGCCAATCACCCGTACCTCGGGCGTCTAGCACGCCGAGGACGGGTTTGTCTGCTGCCCATAAGGTTGTAGTGACGTGTGTGCACACGCACCATCACGACCTTTATGCGGCAAAGAGGCGTCTCAGCTGACCTGCGGGTCGGCTGACGTCACTCCATGCGCCCACCGCCGCTGATTGGCCGAGCGCAGGGGGGCGTGCCTCAGGGTCTCCTCGGGCTCTTAAGCCCGGAGGATTTAGTAGGTCCTCGTCTGCTGTTGCGAATACTTCGTGTTAGCGCGCAGACCTTGATAGCTTAATTATCTAACTTGAAAGACTGTATATTATCTGTGTATGACTCTGGCTCGTTCTGACTACTCTTCCGCTCTGATCTTGCTGCCGACTCTGCCTGTTTAACCTTCTTGTCTCTGCCTTCCGATTTTGTACTGCATCTGCCTGTCTGTTGCCAACTCGATTAGTCTGACCACTCTCCTCTCACCAGAGGGCCTTTGACTCTGGTGAGGGGCTCTGTACTGTTAGTACCCACCAGCTCCTCTGGTGAGGTATAGCTAAACCTATCAGTACTACTGTTGCACCAATCACTATACGTTGCTATTAGCTATCACCTCTGTTGCCTGCTATACTTGTATTATTGGTGATTCTGGAGATCACCACATAATCAGGTATAGTGTCTGGATTATTGGTGATACTGCAGATCACCTAATAACCAGATAACTGTTATTGCTGACACCGATCATTACACTAAGCCATCTTTTGCAAAGGCATTGCATTCTTCTCTCAACATTTGCTTTACTATTTGTTGTTGATCATTGGTCAAGTGATCTAGAGATACTGGTGGATCCCATGATTCTTGATTAGTCGGTTCTCTGGTGAAGTAACTTTGGCTGTCGATCATATTCTCTAGTTCCATTTGGGAGGGATGGTATTCCTGGCTTATGGAATGGATAGATACCTGCTGTACTTGTTTCATCTTCAGTGGGGTGCAGGGTATGTTGTCTTTATCTGCTCAATATATCTAAGCTTGGTTTTGCCTGATAAAATTATGTTTTTCTTAGTTGAGTTCTATACTGGTATCTTTAACTTAGAGAAGTTTCCTTTTTGTGTTGTTACTAAAACTTCATTGATTCACAGTCCATTAGGCCACTGACAACCATTATCGGGGTAAAAAGTGCTTCCTGCTTTTGCATCCAAGGCTGTGTATGAACATGACACCTGATACTGGTAACGGTGCTTGCAGGAATTCTTTAGCTCTTTGCTGTAGTCCTAACTATTGGATTGCTGGCCTCCATAAAATCAGACTGCAGTAGTTTAATCAGGAGCTCTGCTGTGTTTGATGACAATGGCATAGCGGTTGCTAACATTGCTGCAATATCAGAGGTAGAATGATTTCCTTTTTCTGATGCTTCTTTAAATAATTCCTGAATCACATTATAGTCAATGATTGGTTACTCAGCGACTCTGGGATCTCCTGATACGATTACTGGCACCAGTAGCTCTTTGATGCAGTTGCTGTTAGAAGTTAACTGGAAGGTTATTTCAATCCATCCATGGAAAGGAATGTCTGTTTTGTTTGCTGCTTTTACACATAAAACTCCAAGGCCCAGTAACTCTTCTAGTGATCTGAGTACTGTATGTGGGAGAAACTTCTGCCTCCAGGTTTCATTGACTAAACTAACCGTAATAGATTGCGGAAAAGCCGCAGCGCGGACTGGCAACGAGGCGGCTGGTTCCGCATTCACGTCAGTGGTTTACACGCGGCGGCGTGCGTCTGATGTGGCTGGGCCTTCTAGTGCACACAGATTGAGGAATACGCGTGCGCGCTGAGAGGCGGAACCTTTATGACAAACGAAGAGGGATCAGCTGACCAGGTTGGTCAGCTGATCTCAGAGCGGGCGGCTATTGGTTGATCAGCGATGGGTGGCACCGGGGAGCGGCGCTCTATATATAGTTATTGCTGGTCAGTCTCAAGTTGTCTGCCATTGCGAACACTTACATGAAAGCACTCAGACCATAGTCAGATCCCACAGTGTGTTAGAACCAGGAGGACCTGGGAATTTACACTGAGCCAGGTTACTATTGTGTTATACTTCAGACTAGTTCCAGGGTGTTGAGACCATGGACCTCACACCCAAGACTAGGGATACTGTGTTACTATTGTGTTATACTTCAGACTAGTTCCAGGGTGTTGAGACCACGGGCCTCACACCCAAGACTAGGGATACTGTGTTACTATTGTGTTATACTTCAGACTAGTTCCAGGGTGTTGAGACCACGGACCTCACACCCAAGACTAGGGATACTGTGTTACCATTGTGTTATACTTCAGACTAGTTCCAGGGTGTTGAGTCCACGGACCTCACACCCAAGACTAGGGATACTGTGTATACTTCAGACTAGTTCCAGGGTGTTGAGACCACGGACCTCACACCCAAGACTAGGCATTGTTTGATATCTGTTATGACCTATTGCATCCCTGACTATCCTTCTGCTTTCTGATTCGGTACCTACGCATATCTGATTACCTGTTGCCAACCCTGCCTGTCCCTGGTTACCAAATCAGCCTTCTGTCTCTGTACCTTATCTGCCCGTGTGTTGCCGACCTAGCCTGCCCGACCTTGCGAGCTGTCCCTCTCCATTGAGAGATTAGTCTCCAGTCCTGCTTGTGACGCCCACCTTCTAGGTGTCACTTAGCCACAGGGCCTTCCTGCTATTCAGCCTGGGGCTCCACCCCTTTGGAAGTCTCAGGCTGTTGGAAGGTCTTCGCACTTCCCAGAGGAAGGTATTTCTCATACTGCCAAGGACCACCTGCTCCTCGGGTGGTCCCACTCAAAATCATTACTGTTGCACCAAACGCTCACACTATATGGGTGTCCAGAGGTTGGTTATACTTGTATTGTTGGTGATTCTGCAGATCATCAATGGTCGGGTATATATCTGTGTTCTTGGTGATACTGCAGATCACCAATAATCAGATTTTCTCTGTGTGCTAACACTGATCGTTACACTAACCTGTGAGCCTGTGCCCCATAAGGCAATGACTGGAATATTGTCCATCTTGCAATTCACATGGCATCTCCTTCCAATAAGATCCAGCAACTTTCATTGGTGTCTTGATGTCACACTCTTCACTTTTAGTTGCGATAATTCAGCTTTACTAGGTTGGTTCTGTGGATTATAGCCTTGTACCTCTGGTGAATGATCTAAACATAGACTGTCCTTTACAGAGCTCGCTGCTATAGATGGTTTCTTTTCACTGGCTTCTCGGAACTCTGTTGAGCTGCAGGTTACTGTCTGTCCCTTGACAGCAACCCTCTGCCTTTTCCCTGGTCCTGTTTCTTCACTCTGCATCCTTTTGCTAAATGTCCCAACTGACCACATTTAAAGCAGTGATTACATGCAGTTTCTTGATCAGCATTTTCACAATATTCACAGAGCTTTCTTCTAGTACCTTGTGTGACTTTCAGTCTTTTATATGCAGCTTTCTGTTGTTCCGTGCCATGTAAGAAATGTGTTTTCATTTCTTCTATCTCTTTTTGCATCTGTAGGATTGCTTTTTCTAGATCATGTTTTCTGTTTTGGAGCAGCTGGTCTGTCTGGGTATAGAAGGTTGGCTGTGCCATGGGCCCTTCTGAGGTAGTATTGGCCACAGAGACTGGCTTTGGAGGCTAGTATAGAGTATTAGCTTGACACTTAGTTTCACAGACTTGCTGAGTTGACATCTCTTCTGCTTTTGTTCTCTCTCCATCTCCATATTAGCTGCTTCATTCATATTTTCTATTAGTAGCACATCAGTCACAATAACATCCTCTAAATATTGTTTTAGCTGGGACTTTATATAATCACTTATCAGTCCAGTGTCTACTGATCTCAAGAATTTCTTTTGTACAAGTTCAGCTTCAAACTGCTCATCTCTGTCTGCTCCTTCAGATACAAACAAAAGTCGGTCTTTCAATTCAGTTGCCCTGAATAGAAAGTTTTGAAGTGATTCTTTGTTATCTTGTGAGATGTTGATTAGCTGCTGGTATAAGTCGCTGGTATAAGTGTTCTCCTCCTTGTAGTTACTTTTTAAGATAATTCTCAGTTGCACTAAGGTCAGTTCACTCCTAAGGTAGCCATACACTGTTCGATTTGCCATTAGATCGACCAACTGACAGATCCCTATCTGATCGAATCTGATCAGAGAGGGATCGTATGGCTGCCTTTACTGCAAACAGATTCTGAATCGATTTCAGCCTGAAACCGATCACAATCTGTTGAGCTGCTCCTGCCGCCTGTCCCCCTGTATACATTACCTGAAGCTGGCTCCGGGTCCTCTTCTCCGCGGTGCACCGCATCCCAGCATCCCGCACCGCACCGCATCCCAGCGTACACTGTGTCACTCCGTGACCAGGAAGTTCAAATAGAGCGCCCTCTATTTGAACTTCCTGGTCACTGGAGTGACACAGGAAGTTAATGTACGTTGGGATGGAGCAGGAACAGAGCGGTGCAGCGCGGAGAAGATGCCCGGGAGCCAGCGTCAGGTAATGTATACCTGTATCGGATCGGCCGCCGCTAGCGTCGTGCTCCCTACCCGCGGGCAATCGACGGTAATTTCCCGGACGGCTCGATCGACGGACCGATCCGATTTCGGGAGGAAATCGGATCGGTGGGTGCGTTTAGCACGAACGATTGGCAGCAGATTCGATCCCAGTGATCGAATCTGCTGTCGAACGGCGGCCGATCGGGCCAGTGTATGGCCAGCTTTAATTTCTAGCATGCCTCTAAGACTCAGTCCAGGACTAATAGCTTTGACTACTGCTTATACTCCTCAGAGAAAATCACCTCAGGCAGCTAAAAAGAGCAGCACCTCACAGCTCTGACAATCTGCCTTGAATGACACTTGTCACTCTGTGAGAGGAATTCTTCATACTCCACATCCTCATCGATTGGCTAAGCCCTGCTGGAGGGAAAAACACAGGCTCCAATCAATGCCATGCTGCTCCTGATTGGCTAAGAGCTCCTATCTGCATCCCAACAATGTCTAAATTTAGACAAGGCTTCTCTCCTCACAGCACCTGAAAGACAGAGAAAACCAGCAGTACCCAGCATACACTGACATATAAAAAACATATACACTAAGGCTGCTTTCACAGTGGGACGTTACAGACGCCCCTTTAGAGCAGCCTGTAACGCAGCCCAACTCACAGTAATGAAAAATCCATGGGCTGTTCACAGTGCCCACGTTGCGTTACAGTGTAACGCTGCACGTAGTGTTGGGCGAACAGTGTTCGCCACTGTTCGGGTTCTGCAGAACATCACCCTGTTCGGGTGATGTTCGAGTTCGGCCGAACACCTGATGGTGTTCGGCCAAACTGTTCGGCCATATGGCTGAACTAAGAGCGCATGGCCGAACGTTACCCGAACGTTCGGCTAGCGCTGTGATTGGCCGAACGGGTCACGTGTAGTGTTGGGCGAACATCTAGATGTTCGGGTTCGGGCCGAACATGGCCGCGATGTTCGGGTGTTCGAGCCGAACTCCGAACATAATGGAAGTCAATGGGGACCCGAACTTTCGTGCTTTGTAAAGCCTCCTTATATGCTACATACCCCAAATTTACAGGGTATATGCACCTTGGGAGTGGGTACAAGAGGAAAATTTTTTTAGCAAAAAGAGCTTCTAGTTTTTGAGAAAATCGATTTTAAAGTTTCAAAGGGAAAACTGTCTTTTAAATGCGGGAAATGTCTGTTTTCTTTGCACAGGTAACATGCTTTTTGTCGGCATGCAGTCATAAATGTAATACATATAAGAGGTTCCAGGAAAAGGGACCGGTAACGCTAACCCAGCAGCAGCACACGTGATGGAACAGGAGGAGGGTGGCGCAGGAGGAGAAGGCCACGCTTTGAGACACAACAACCCAGGCCTTGCATGAGGACAAGAAGCGTGCGGATAGCAATTTGCGTTTTGTCGCCATGCAGTCATAAATGTAATACAGATGAGAGGTTCAATAAACAGGGACCGGAAACGCTAACCCATCACAGATGTTCATTGTTCATGTTACTTGGTTGGGGTCCGGGAGTGTTGCGTAGTCGTTTCCAATCCAGGATTGATTCATTTTAATTTGAGTCAGACGGTCTGCATTTTCTGTGGAGAGGCGGATACGCCGATCTGTGACAATGCCTCCGGCAGCACTGAAACAGCGTTCCGACATAACGCTGGCTGCCGGGCAAGCCAGCACCTCTATTGCGTACATTGCCAGTTTGTGCCAGGTGTCTAGTTTCGATACCCAATAGTTGAAGGGTGCAGATGGATTGTTCAACACAGCTATGCCATCTGACATGTAGTCCTTGACCATCTTCTCCAGGCGATCGGTGTTGGAGGTGGATCTGCACGCTTGCTGTTCTGTGTGCTGCTGCATGGGTGTCAGAAAATGTTCCCACTCCAAGGACACTGCCGATACCATTCCCTTTTGGGCACTAGCTGCGGCTTGTGTTGTTTGCTGCCCTCCTGGTCGTCCTGGGTTTGCGGAAGTCAGTCTGTCGGCGTACAACTGGCTAGAGGAGGGGGAGGATGTCAATCTCCTCTTTAAAGTCTCCACAAGGGCCTGCTGGTATTCTTCCATTTTGACCTGTCGGACTCTTTCTTCAAGCAGTTTTGGAACATTGTGTTTGTACCGTGGATCCAGAAGGGTATAAACCCAGTAATTGGTGTTTTCCAGAATGCGCATAATGCGTGGGTCGCGTTCAATGCAGTCCTAGGCCGAAGAGGTCATAGCCTAGGGTCACAAAAACCTGTTTATTTGGGCTATTTCAATGGTAGTGATGGTGACGTACATAAATCTCAGCCATGGCCGTTAGCAACGTCTGAATTTCACGAAATGTCTCATGCAGGTAGAAGACATATTGTTAGACTTGGATTCCAAAGATGGGGTCCCTACATCTCTGCAAACCAGAGTTACAGGGGTCCAAAATTGGTAAAATCCCCCATAGGCTTTCATTGGGCCTCCTATTTACAGTTCCAAAATCTCACATCTTTTCAAAGAGCAATTGATCAGCAGTGGCAAATTTTCTAGCATTGTAGGGACCCTTAGGGGGAACATGACTGGTGAGTTTCGGGCCCCTAGGCCAAAGAGGTCATAGCCTAGGGTCACAAAAACCTGTTTATTTGGGCTATTTCAATGGTAGTGATGGTGACGTACATAAATCTCAGCTATGGCCGTTAGCAACGTCTGAATTTCACGAAATGTCTCATGCAGGTAGAAGACATATTGTTAGACTTGGATTCCAAAGATGGGGTCCCTACATCTCTGCAAACCAGAGTTACAGGGGTCCAAAATTGGTAAAATCCCCCATAGACTTTCATTGCCTCCCTATTTCACTTTCCAAAATCTCACATATTTTCAAAGGGCAATGGCTCAGCAGTACCAAATTTTCTAGCATTGTAGGGACCCTTAGGGGGAACATGACTGGTGAGTTTCGGGCCCCTAGGCCGAAGAGGTCATAGCCTAGGGTCACAAAAACCTGTTTATTTGGGCTATTTCAATGGTAGTGATGGTGACGTACATAAATCTCAGCTATGGCCGTTAGCAACGTCTGAATTTCACGAAATGTCTCATGCAGGTAGAAGACATATTGTTAGACTTGGATTCCAAAGATGGGGTCCCTACATCTCTGCAAACCAGAGTTACAGGGGTCCAAAATTGGTAAAATCCCCCATAGACTTTCATTGCCTCCCTATTTCACTTTCCAAAATCTCACATCTTTTCAAAGGGCAATGGCTCAGCAGTACCAAATTTTCTAGCATTGTAGGGACCCTTAGGGGGAACATGACTGGTGAGTTTCGGGCCCCTAGGCCAAAGAAGTCATAGCCTAGGGTCACAAAAACCTGTTTATTTGGGCTATTTCAATGGTAGTGATGGTGACGTACATAAATCTCAGCTATGGCCGTTAGCAACGTCTGAATTTCACGAAATGTCTCATGCAGGTAGAAGACATATTGTTAGACTTGGATTCCAAAGATGGGGTCCCTAAATCTCTGCAAACCAGAGTTACAGGGGTCCAAAATTGGTAAAATCCCCCATAGACTTTCATTGCCTCCCTATTTCACTTTCCAAAATCTCACATCTTTTCAAAGGGCAATGGCTCAGCAGTACCAAATTTTCTAGCATTGTAGGGACCCTTAGGGGGATCATGACTGGTGAGTTTTGCCACTGCTGAGCCATTGCCCTTTGAAATGGTGTGAGATTTTGGAACGGTAAATAGTAGGCCCAATGAAAGCCTATGGGGGATTTTACCAATTTTGGACCCCTGTAACTCTGGTTTGCAGAGATGTAGGGACCCCATCTTTGGAATCCAAGTCTAACAATATGTCTTCTACCTGCATGAGACATTTTGTGAAATTCAGACGTTGCTAACGGCCATGGCTGAGATTTATGTACGTCACCATCACTACCATTGAAATAGCCCAAATAAACAGGTTTTTGTGACCCTAGGCTATGACCTCTTTGGCCTAGGGGCCCGAAACTCACCAGTCATGTTCCCCCTAAGGGTCCCTACAATGCTAGAAAATTTGGTACTGCTGAGCCATTGCCCTTTGAAAATATGTGAGATTTTGGAAAGTGAAATAGGGGGGCAATGAAAGTCTATGGGGGATTTTACCAATTTTGGACCCCTGTAACTCTGGTTTGCAGAGATGTAGGGACCCCATCTTTGGAATCCAAGTCTAACAATATGTCTTCTACCTGCATGAGACATTTCGTGAAATTCAGACGTTGCTAACGGCCATGGCTGAGATTTATGTACGTCACCATCACTACCATTGAAATAGCCCAAATAAACAGGTTTTTGTGACCCTAGGCTATGACCTCTTCGGCCTAGGACTGCATTGAACGCGACCCACGCATTGTGCGCATTCTGGACAACACCAATTACTGGGTTTATACCCTTCTGGATCCACGGTACAAACACAAAGTTCCAAAACTGCTTGAAGAAAGAGTCTGACAGGTAAAAATGGAAAAATACCAGCAGGCCCTTGTGGAGACTTTAAAGAGGAGATTGACATCCTCCCCCTCCTCTAGCCAGTTGTACGCCGACAGACTGACTTCCGCAAACCCAGGACGACCAGGAGGGCAGCAAACAACACAAGCCGCAGCTAGTGCCCAAAAGAGAATGGTATCGGCAGTGTCCTTGGAGTGGGAACATTTTCTGACACCCATGCAGCAGCACACAGAACAGCAAGCGTGCAGATCCACCTCCAACACCGATCGCCTGGAGAAGATGGTCAAGGACTACATGTCAGATGGCATAGCTGTGTTGAACAATCCATCTGCACCCTTCAACTATTGGGTATCGAAGCTAGACACCTGGCACAAACTCGCAATGTACGCAATAGAGGTGCTGGCTTGCCCGGCAGCCAGCGTTATGTCGGAACGCTGTTTCAGTGCTGCCGGAGGCATTGTCACAGATCGGCGTATCCGCCTCTCCACAGAAAATGCAGACCGTCTGACTCAAATTAAAATGAATCAATCCTGGATTGGAAACGACTACGCAACACTCCCGGACCCCAACCAAGTAACATGAACAATGAACATCTGTGATGGGTTAGCGTTTCCGGTCTCTGTTTATTGAACCTCTCATCTGTATTAAATTTATGACTGCATGGCGACAAAACGCAAATTGCTATCCGCACGCTTCTTGTCCTCATGCAAGGCCTGGGTTGTTGTGTCTCAAAGCGTGGCCTTCTCCTCCTGCGCCACCCTCCTCCTGTTCCATCACGTGTGCTGCTGCTGGGTTAGCGTTACCGGTCCCTTTTCCTGGAACCTCTTATATGTATTACATTTATGACTGCATGCCGACAAAAAGCATGTTACCTGTGCAAAGAAAACAGACATTTCCCGCATTTAAAAGACAGTTTTCCCTTTGAAACTTTAAAATCGATTTTCTCAAAAACTAGAAGCTCTTTGCTAAATTTTTTTTCCTCTTGTACCCACTCCCAAGGTGCACATACCCTGCAAATTTGGGGTATGTAGCATGTAAGGAAGCTTTACAAAGCACGAAAGTTCGGGTCCCCATTGACTTCCATTATGTTCGGAGTTCGGGTCGAACACCCGAACATCGCGGCGATGTTCGGCGAACGTTTGCGAACCCGAACATCTAGGTGTTCGCCCAACACTAGCTGAAAGTGCAGCATGCTGTGCATTATATGTGGTTTTAGCCACGTTAGACTGTTTGCACATGCTCAGTGCAGGAGTGGAGGAGGGGAGAGTCCGCTATTGTTCCTAGCCCCATGGCTAATTAATATTCACTGCACTGTGTGACGTGCAGTGTTTACTTCCTGGAGCGGCCGCTTTGTACAGCGATTGGCTGGCGGGACCACGTGATGCGGAGTGTTCCAATCACGTGGTCTCCACAGACTTTGAACGCATGCAGCGTTTTCGTTCTACCAGTATCGAACGAAAACGGCACACCTAGAGACGCATAACGCGCCTCTGTAGCGTCTGAGTTTAGCAATACCATGCATTGCGTTAGGGGAACGTTATGCGACTTTAACCTCCCTGGCGGTCTATTAAAAACCGCCAGGGGGCAGCGATGGCGTTTTTTTTTTTTTTTTTTTTTAAATCATGTAGCGAGCCTAGGGCTCGCTACATGATAGCCGCTGCTCAACGGCATCCCCCCAGCCCCTGCGATCGCCTCCGGCGATAGGCGATCAGGAAATCCCGTTCAAAGAACGGGATTTCCTGGAGGGCTTCCCCTGTCGCCATGGCGACGGGGCGGGATGATGTCACCGACGTCATGGACATCGTGACGTCTAAGGGAGTCCCGATCCACCCCTTAGCGCCGCCTGGCGCTGATAGGCCAGGCAGCGCAGGGGTCTAGGGGGGAGCTCTGCGGCGGCGCGGATAGCGGCGAATCGGCGCGGGGCGGCGGCGATCGGTGTGCTGACGCAGCTAGCAAAGTGCTAGCTGCGTCCAGCAAAAAAAAAAATTATGCAAATCGGCCCAGCAGGGCCTGAGAAAACCTCCTGCGTGGCTTACCCCGAACTACATTCGGGGTTACCGCCAGGAAGGTTAACGTCCCCTCTAACGCAACGTCTCTGTGTGAAAGAGGCCTCAATATATGCAGTCTGCAGCAATCCCATGTTCACTGAGGTTTTATTAAAACTGCAGTTCTGTCAATATAGATTGTATATAATACCCTTGCATAGCCTTATAGTGCCGTAAACTTCATCTCTTGTATATTTAGCACAGTGTATGACTATTTTATCCTAAATAAAAAGTAAGTGCTATTTTACCAAATATAGTCTGAATATCCCCAGCGCTACCTGTTCTGCTCAAAGAAATGGAGGCTGACTTACTTATTTAATTTTAAACAATATGCATTGCCTGGCTGTCCTCTGCCTCTAACACTTGTAGCCATAGATCCTAAAGAAGCATGCAGATGAGATATTTCTGACAACAATCTGACAAGATTAGCTGCATGCTTGATTCAGGCATGTGATTCAGACCCTACTGAAGCCAGTAAGATTGGCAGGACACCAGGCAACTTGTATTGTTTAATAGGAAATAAATATGGTAGCCTCCATATCCCTCTCACTTTAGGTTCCCTTTAACTAAAATAATAATATGAGGTGAGATTTCATATTCAGATAACAAATGCATTTAGCCAGGGTTACATGTGCAACACATTGAACAGGTGGAAGGAATTGAGATAACATACAGGGCTGGATTTCTGGAAAGGGCACAAAGGCCCAGGCCTTGGCCATCTGCTGCCCCAGGGTGTGGCCGAACTTGAAAACGAAGGCTACAGGTGGAAGAGGAGAGATGCTGCAAAAGGGAGCTGTACATGAAAGGGAGGGGCTACTGTACATGGATGTTACACACAGAAAAGGGGGCTGCACATGGAATTTTCTGTCTTACCGTATATGGATGGCAGGATCTTCTTATGGCGCATGTTTCAGTATTTTCCCAGGAGTGCCCTACAGCAGTTATCCTGGCTGGGCATATCCTTACTGAATGTATGTGAGGATGTATGGCTAAGATTAGATTGTTATGGATCCCTATCCATGTATAACGTGAGATTTGTGATTGGAAGTTACATGACCCGACAGTTTCCCATGTAACATCCTTGCAACAATGTGACATTCCAGTGAATTATACATGGGTTGTATTTATTTATTTACAGTTACCTGACATAGAGACTGAACTCTGTTCTTGGCAGAGATGAAGCTGTGTGTGCCAGGCCATCAGAGACTCTTCACTCAGCCTTCCTGTTTACTCCCGGGTCTGAGTAACATATCCTCAGCTTCCTGCAGATTTTTCCCGCATCTCAGTAACTCATTTGGTGCCAGTGGACTTGCAGGGTAAAGGATTCTGAACCTGCCATGGTGGCTACAACATTTTCAAAGGTCATTCCATAGAAAAGGGAAACCTCGGGGAAATGAAATGTCTCCATTTAAGAGAAAGTAACTGTAACATGTGACAAAGTGTACTTAAAAGCCTATGATGCACAGGCTGACAATCTACACAGAAACGTATATACAGTACTAGGGGCTTCCTGCTAACAAAAACATTTCTGTTTTACCATATAGGTTTGTTGGCTTAATATATTTTACTTATCAATTAGTATTATTATATCGATCTGAACAGTGGCGGACACAGCCAGCAGTGGGCCCCTGTGCAAAATTGTAATTGTGGGCCCCCTACAACCTGCGGCGCGTGAAGCGTGCCGCGGCGAAAAATAGTGGACAGAACCGGCAAAAAAATGGGCGTGGCAATGACCGGATGAGGGCGGAGCTAACTGTAACTTAAAGCGAACCCGGGGTGAGGGTTTATTTCCTTTTAAACAATACTAGTTGCCTGGCGGCCCTGCTGATCTATTTGGCTGCAGTAATAAACTGAATTACACCAGCAACAAGCATGCAGCTAATCTTCTCAGTTCTGACAATATTGTCAGAAACCCCTGACCTGCTGCATGCTTGTTCAGGGTCTATGGTTGAAAGAATAAGAGGCAGAGGACCAGCACGGCAGCCAGGCAACTGGTATTGCTTAAAAGGAGATAAATATGGCAGCCTCAAGATTATTCTCACCTCAGGTTCCCTTGAAAAGTGCAACGCAAAGACAGTGGGCCCAAGTTTTGGTGACCCTTTCCCCAGAAAATTCACATAATTGTGCAGGTTTTCTCAAGAAAATACACATATATGCCCAGAAAATACGTGCAATCATGTCGGCAGATATGCCCAGAAAATACGTGCAATCATGTCGGCAGATATGCCCAGAAAATACGTGCAATCAAGTCGGCAGATATGCCCAGAAAATACGTGCAATCAAGTCGGCAGATATGCCCAGAAAATACGTGCAAACAAGTCGGCAGATATGCCCAGAAAATACATGCAATCAAGTCGGCAGATATGCCCAGAAAATACGTGCAAACAAGTCGGCAGATAAGCCCAGAAAATACGTGCAATCATGTCGGCAGATATGCCCAGAAAATACATGCAATCATGTCGGCATATTTGCGAAGAAAATACATGCAATCATGTGGCAGACCTGCCCAGAACATACACCTGCTAATATAAATAAAACAAAAACATTTACTCACCTGCAAATGTAAATCCACAGCGCTAGGCGATCACACTGTTATCTGTAAACACCACAGTGCATATCCTCAGACAGTGACCATCACCAGGATAAAAATCATCAACGGGTCACTCACTGTCATTAAAAGCAATATACTTTAATAAACTTCAAATGATACCACATATACAATATCTTACTTTAGGGGTCCTTTTGACAGGGACCCTTAGTAGTAATAAGCATATAGTGTATATAGATACACAAAAACAGTCTCACGATCTCTTTGTACAATTGCCCAGTCTCCAGTTACCGTTCCGACCGGTTTCGGCCTTCCGCCGTCGTCAGGGAAGGCCGAAACCGGTCGGAACGGCAACTGGAGACTGGGCAATTGTACAAAGAGATCGTGAGACTGTTTTTGTGTATCTATATACACTATATGCTTATTACTACTAAGGGTCCCTGTCAAAAGGACCCCTAAAGTAAGATATTGTATATGTGGTATCATTTGAAGTTTATTAAAGTATATTGCTTTTAATGACAGTGAGTGACCCGTTGATGATTTTTATCCTGGTGATGGTCACTGTCTGAGGATATGCACTGTGGTGTTTACAGATAACAGTGTGATCGCCTAGCGCTGTGGATTTACATTTGGAGTTCTATTAAAACCTATTGTGGATATGGTTATCCTGAGCAGCTGGTGAAAAAGACATTTATAGAGGAAATTTCAAGTTGGAGCAGCGCCTGTATTTGCATCTTTCAAATTTACTCACCTGCAGCAGCAGACCTCCTGTCCCAGCCTCCATCCGGCGCGCAGCTCCCATGGGTGGTTGGGTGGATAGGTAGCCTAGTGGGTGGGTGAGTGGGTGGGTGGGTTGGTAGCCTGGTGGGTGGGTGGGTAGGTAGCCTGGTGGGTGGGTGGGTAACTAGCCCGGTAAGTAGGTAGGTAGCCTGGTGGGTGGGTGGGTAGGTAGGTAGCCTGGTGGGTGGGTTGGTAACTAGCCCGGTAGGTAGCCGGGTGGGTGGTTAGGTAGGTAGCCTGGTGGGTGGGTAGGTAGGTAGCCTGGTGGGTGGGTTGGTAACTAGCCCGGTAGGTAGCCGGGTGGGTGGTTAGGTAGGTAGCCGGGTGGGTGGTTAGGTAGGTAGCCGGGTGGGTAGGTAGGTAGGTAGCCTGGTGGGTGCGTGGGTAGCCGGGTGGGTGGGTGGGTAGGTAGCCGGGTGGGTAGGTAGGTAGGTAGCCTGGTGGGTGCGTGGGTAGCCGGGTGGGTGGGTAGGTAGCCTGGTGGGTGGGTTGGTAACTAGCCCGGTAGGTAGCCGGGTGGGTGGTTAGGTAGGTAGCCGGGTGGGAGGTTAGGTAGGTAGCCGGGTGGGTAGGTAGGTAGGTAGCCGGGTGGGTAGGTAGCCGGGTGGGTGGGTAGGTAGGTAGCCGGGTGGGTGGTTAGGTAGGTAGCCGGGTGGGTAGGTAGGAAGCCTGGTGGGTGGGTAGGTAGCCGGGTGGGTAGGTAGGTAGCCGGGTGGGTAGGTAGGAAGCCTGGTGGGTGGGTAGGTAGCCTGGTGGGTGGGTAGGTAGGTAGCCTGGTGGGTGGGTAGGTAGCCTGGTGGGTGGGTTGGTAACTAGCCCGGTAGGTAGCCGGGTGGGTGTTTAGGTAGGTAGCCGGGTGGGTGGTTAGGGAGGTAGCCGGGTGGGTGGTTAGGTAGGTAGCCGGGTGGGTAGGTAGGTAGGTAGCCTGGTGGGTGGGTGGGTAGCCGGGTGGGTGGGTAGGTAGCCTGGTGGGTGGGTTGGTAACTAGCCCGGTAGGTAGCCAGGTGGGTGGTTAGGTAGGTAGCCGGGTGGGTGGTTAGGTAGGTAGCCGGGTGGGTGTTTAGGTAGGTAGCCGGGTGGGTAGGTAGGTAGGTAGCCGGGTGGGTAGGTAGCCGGGTGGGTAGGTGGGTAGGTAGCCGGGTGGGTGGTTAGGTAGTTGGGTGGGTGGTTAGGTAGGAAGCCTGGTGGGTGGGTAGGTAGCCGGGTGGGTAGGTAGCCGGGTGGGTGGTTAGGTAGTTGGGTGGGTGGTTAGGTAGGAAGCCTGGTGGGTGGGTAGGTAGCCGGGTGGGTAGGTAGGTAGGAAGCCTGGTGGGTGGTTAGGTAGTCGGGTGGGTAGGTAGGAAGCCTGGTGGGTGGGTAGGTAGGTAGCCGGGTGGGTAGGTGGTTAGGTAGCCGGGTGGGTAGCTATCCGGGTGGGGGGCCCGACTCCTATCCTCCCTCCCTCCCTCCCTTCCTCACCTCGGGGGGCCCCCTCCCGATATGCGCGGCGGGAGAGCGAGCGGCAAATGCAGGAAGTCTTCAGGGCTCTCCAGGCATCCGCTAGAGGCCCAGCCGCTTAGTCTCCAATATGTCTCCAACCCTGAAGACTTCCTGCATTTGCCGCTCGCTCGCTCGCTCTCCCGCCGCGCATATCGGGAGGGGGGCCCCCCGAGGTGAGGGAGGGAGGATAGGAGTCGGGGGGGCCCCCGGGGGAATAAAATAATAAACAAAAAATATAAAAAAATAAAAAAATACTTAATGGGCCCCTGAAGAAAACGGAACTTCAGGGGCCCTCGTGCGGCGGCACGGCCTGCACGGCCGTATGTCTGCCACTGCATCTGAATATTGTTATCAGGGGTGCAGCTAAGGTTTTTGTGGCCCCAAGCGGACTGTAGTAAGTGGCCCTATCCTGCGGCGCAAAATGGGTGTGGCTATCCCGCATAAGTGGGCGTGGCCATGACATGTGGGTGGAGCGGGAGGGCAGATTGGGGCGGGGCTGTTTGCGGGGAAAAATGGATGTGGGGGTGATTGAGGGGCGCCGCGCCGAAAGATGGGCATGGCCATGACATTGTATGGGCGGAGCTTAACCGTAGCACAGCAAATATAGCCAACTATGACCATTCAATAATAAATGCAGCAATAGTTACCCCAGACACCAGAAAATAAAAACGCAATTTGTGCAACATTTCAGCAGAAAACAAACGCAATTTGTGCAACATTTCAACAGAAAACAAACAGAATTTGGGCCACATTTCAGCAGAAATCAAATGCAATTTGGGCCACATTTCAGCAGAAATCAAACGCAATTTGGGCCACATTTCAGCAGAAATCAAAAGCAATTTGGGCCACATTTCAGCAGAAATCAAACGCAATTTGGGCCACATTTCAGCAGAAATCAAACGCAATTTGGGCACATTTTCAGCAGAAATAAAACGCAATTTGGGCACATTTTCAGCAGAAATCAAACGCAATTTGGGCCACATTTCAGCAGAAATCAAACGCAATTAGGGCACATTTTCAGCAGAAATCAAACGCAATTAGGGCACATTTTCAGCAGAAATCAAACACAATTAGGGCACATTTTCAGCAGAAATCAAACGCAATTATGGCACATTTTCAGCAGAAATCAAACGCAATTAGGGCACATTTTCAGCAGAAATCAAATGCAATTAGGGCACATTTTCAGCAGAAATCAAACGCAATTAGGGCACATTTCCAGCAGAAATCAAATGCAATTAGGGCACATTTTCAGCAGAAATCAAATGCAATTAGGGCACATTTTCAGCAGAAATCAAACGCAATTAGGGCACATTTTCAGCAGAAATCAAACGCAATTAGGGCACATTTTCAGCAGAAATCAAACGCAATTAGGGCACAGTTCAGCAGAAATCAAACGCTATTAGGGCCACATTTTCATCAGAAATCAAACGCAATTAGGGCACAGTTCAGCAGAAATCAAACGCAATTAGGGCACATTTTCAGCAGATATCAAACGCAATTAGGGCAAATTTTTAGCAGATAAATGCAATTAGGGCACATTTTCAGCAGATAAACGCAATTAGGGCTGCAAAAAGAAAAGAATTTACTCACCTGGCACTGGCAGAAGTCTTCTCTCCCCGTCTCCCCTCCTGGCTGGCTCCTCAGGCGCGCAGTTCCCACAGAGCTCCCTCCCTCCTCCAATCTCCCGCGCTGTTTGAATGCAGGGCTACGGGAAGATGGCCACCCGAAGCCCTGTACTGGAGACATAAATAGTCTCCAGAGCAGGGCTTCGGCGGTGGCCATCTTCCCGTAGCCCTGCTCTGCTCTGCCAGCCCCGCGGGGCTGCAGGAAAACAGTGACGTCACGAAGTCGCCGAGGCCCCTAAGATCTTGAGGCCCCAAGCGGCCGCGTGGTCTGCTTTATGCCTCGCGGCGCCCCTGATTGTTATACAATAAGACCCATCTTAAAGGGGAACTGAAGAGAGAGGTATATGGAGGCTGCCATGTTTATTTCCTTTTAAGCAATACCAGTTGCCTGGCAGCCCTGCAGATCCTCTGTCTCTAATACTATTAGCCATAGCCCCTAAACAAGCATGCAGCAGATCAGGTGTTTCAGACTTTAAAGTCAGATCTGACAAGACTAGCTGCATGCTTGTTTCCGATGTTATTCAGATACTACTGCAGAGAAATAGACTAGCAGGGCTGCCAGGCAACTGGTATTGATTAAACGGAAATAAATATGGCAGCCTCTGTATACCTCTTACTTCAGTTCCCCTTTAATTGTAAAAAATAATTGCAAAGCAGCATTTGCCTTCCTTATTTTCTAAAGCATGCATCGTGCTATGTGTGCTGTAGTAACTAGGGAGTATGGTTTAAGGAGTAACAAAGCCCTTAGTAGAGATTCAAATTGTTTTGATGCATAGTATGTGGAATACATGGAATTTGCTAAATGTTGTGCATTAAATGTAAACCATCTATCTTTGCATTGTCAGTTTTTTTTACTTGGCTCTCTGGGTTTCAAAACTGACTTCCTGTGCCAATGGTAGATGCTCTTTGCCAGGACTGAACAGCAGTAGTGTTGATGCGGAATTTGGAACTCTTGAATACTCTTGATTACCGATGTTCAGCACCAAACAAGTATACAGGGTCAGGGGGAGTTCACTCACTTGCATGCCACGGCCTGTTTCACAGGACTCTGATGCTTCAGATGTATAATGGCCCGGCGCGCGCGTGTTGCGGCGACAGGTCGCCCGTGAGTATGGGCCGTCGCACGGGCGCGCACCCCGAACTGTCGCCTGTCGCTGATGTCGCCAGGCGATTGAAAGTTTTCAATCGCCTGGCGACAGTCGCCGCCGCACCTCCGCCGCAACTGTCGCTAGTCCGCGTGAGTACGCGGACTAGCGACAGCAACCTCCATTGAGGTATGCGGAGCTTCCGGCGGGGGGAGGAGGAACGTCGGCGACAGCTTCCATCGCGCCGCTGGTCCCTCTTCCGCATGTGTACTCGGAGGGACCTGGCGAGGAGCTGTCGCCGGCCTGTCGCCCACACGCTCACGTGTTCTGGCGACAGGCCACTTTTGCTGCCCGTGAGTATGGGCCATTAGAGTCACTTAAAACCTCCATGACACGCAAATGAGTCACCTTGCCCTGACCCTGTCTGCTTGTTTGGTTCTGAACTGTGGTAATTGGGAGTATTTGGGTGTTCCATGATCCACTATGCTGAATTTTACCACCAACCGTGAGCTTTCCAATCTCCTCCCTCTATCCAGTTCTCACCCATATGAAGTGGTCAGGGAGGAGCAGGGACTGGGTACCAGACAATCTTTCCCTGTTAGCACAGAGCTGTTTACATGACTCATACCAACTTCAGCAGAGTTTTAAGCCCCATCTACACCATACAATTTTTTGTGCGATTCGATTCAATTTGATTCGATGCATTGATTCGATTTGATTCACTCCGACATGTCCGATCGGGATTCGATTCGATTAATTTTGCCATTGCAGAACAATGGCAAAATGAATCGAATTAAATCCCGATCGGACATGTCGGATTGAATTGAATCAATGAATCGAATCAAATTGAATTGAATCGCACAAAAAATTGTATGGTGTAGATGGGGCTTAAGATCCCTTTCCCGACTCAGTAAGGCATTTAACCTCCTTAGCGTTCTGGACGAGCTGAGCTCGTCCAGAGACGCCGGAGGGTGCCGCTCAAGCCCTGGTGGGCGGATTTGAATAATTTTTTAAAACACGCAGAAAGCACTTTGCTTGCTGCGTGCTGTAGACGATCGCCGTCGCTCGCCGCCGATGTGCCGCTATCCGCCGCTTAACGAGCGCGCCCCCCCCCAGAACCCGTACGCTGCCTGGCTAATCAATGCCAGGCAGCGCTGAGGGGTGGATTGGGACTCCCTATGACGTCACGACGTCGTTGACGTCATTCCGGCCGTCGCTATGCCGATGGGGAAGCCCTGACGGAGGTCCCGTCCAGAACGGGATCTCCTCAAGGTCATTATCGCCGGTGGTGATCGGAAGGGTGGGTGGGATTCCGCTGGGAGGAGGGTATCATGTAGCTAGCGCTAGGCTAGCTACATGATTAAAAAAAAAATTAAGTTTAAAAAACCATGCGCAGCCTTGTGGCTGCGCATTATCAGAACGCCAGGGAGGTTAACCCTTCCCGGGCCTTCCACTAAGTCATCATGTCTCCACTAAAGGGTTAAATAAAGAGCAGTGATATACGGTTTCTTATTGCAATGAGCGCAGGGTGATGAATGGAGATGGCTTTTATAAACACACTGGAGAGGGTCTGAGAGGGATTAAATGCTTTATTACACAACAAGCAGGGATGAACTGGACAAGATAATGATTAGAGTCTACTGAGCTGCAGTGCTGGTCACAAGTTAGTCAGTAGCACAAGGATAAATTGGGTGGGATTAAGTAATTGCTCTTTACTAGGGGCTGAGCACTAGCTCAGGTATACCCATTCTTCTAGCAGCTGCCAGTTTTCTGAAGGGATCTGGGGTCAAATGAATGGCTTCTCCAGAGTTTAATTGAATCTCACCAATTCTCACACAGGTTTTTTTTGATGAATTGTTTTGGACGGATAAAGAGCATAAGTTTTACTGTACATGCCTGCTGAACTGCAGTTATGTGAGATGATATTCACTGCTCATTATATAAAAGTTCACTGCACTGTAAAGTACCTTGCACACTGATATTCCTGTACGGTAATGTTAGCACCATCATTTCTAGGTCTCAAGGAAGCAGTCCGTGCCATTGTTTTGTCTTTTTGCTTCTTGGGCCACAATAAGTTCCATTGTGGGATGCTTTTTTTTTTTACTTTGACATCGTGTTTTAATGTTAAACTTTTTAGAAAAAGTCAACCAAAAATTGCTAAACAGGCTTGTGTAGACCTATCCACATGGTCACTGATTATGCAATTCTATGTATGGATTTAGCTATAACTGCATTAGGAAAACCAATTCCCATATTATCTGAGATACTTACAGAACATGAGGGTGATGTTAATATTCGGAGGACCTGTAAACCAGTTAAAGAAAATACATACAGGTATGGCTCTGCATGAACAACCCCCAACATCCATTTACGAGGAAAAATCTAGCAAGAACATATAACTGAAGGATGTCATCTAGCAGTGCAAGAGATCCCATCTAAAAAGCTTTCAGGAAATGTCTTCCTGTCACCTGCTTGTCGCATTGGAAAGAGGGATGGCCAGACATTCAGAGAGATGGCGTAAATATACAGCCGATTCGGCATTACTATGCCGGTTATTGTTTGATAAGTGTTTCAGATGGTCGCTCATTTTACGTCCCCACCTCTCCGGACACAGAATTAAATGAATCTTTTTTATTTGAAGTGAGATGGACAGGTGAGGCTTTAGGGATAATGAAGTTTTGTGATGGATGATTTTTTGAAAAGCGGGAGAAAAGAAAAAAAATGGCGGTCACATTTATGAGAAGACAACATAGGGATGATGTATTTTTTTTTGTCTTTTCTATATTTTCTAATGCATGACTCTTTAATTCCCAAAAGACCCTTATAAGGATATAAACTATGCTGCTTCTGAAAATGCCACCTTAGGGAGCTGGACGCATCAAGGCATTAAGCACACAAAGCCATAAGGGATAGCACAGGGGGAAGTAAATGCCTTAAATACTTTCCAGTGGTATAGATTTGCTTTGTATATATGTGCATGCGTGCACGTGCACACACACACACACACGCGCGCGCGCGCGCACGCACACACACACATGCACGCACACACACGCATGCAGACACACACATGCACACACATGCACACATATGCACTGAGTAGCTATGAGCAACCCACGGCCAGAGTCAGGAAACTGTTAATAATATATAGGATATAGGGTTAAATGGGAAGTGCTATAGTAATAGGGCCAAACAGTGATAGCTGAAAAACAATGTTTAAAGAGTTTTCCTCCATTCTTTGACGGAAAAAACTGTCACGTAGAAACAGCTGCTGTAAGGGTTAACATTATCAGCGGTCAGATTTTTGCTCACCCATTCGTAGGTTGGAAACTATTGCACTCACCTTTGAACAGCCTTGCACTTCTCAAAACAATGTATAGGTGAGCTATATCCACTGCAACATGTGATACTGTATATCCCTTACATAAAGTTTATAAACGAGTGGTTCTCCATAGTGAAAAAGAGCGTGACTTAGGAGGAAGTGGTGGGATTTGTGACATTTGAGAAGACTGCAATTCAGGCACATGTCTCAGTCATCATCTATGATAGGATGTAGCTTTTTATTCTGGCCGCCAAGGACTGCCATGTGGATGCACACAGTGCTGATGAAATGTGTGATGTGTCCTAGGACACTTCATACGCATTTTGAGGTCTGCAGCCACTTTTCTAGTGAATGTCCGCGTTGTATAGCATCTTTAGACACAATGCTGCAAGCTGATAAGGTCAAGTTTACACGGATGGTTTCTTGCCCTAAAATCTAGTATGAAATCTCCTTTCAAGCCAGTATGGCATCATAAACAAGAGCATGTGAAGGGCAGCATGGACAGAGGCAGTTGAAGCATCTGGTTTGGAACTATACTCACCCAAATATGTGTGAACAGCAGCAGAATTGTTGTAGATTTCTCTAATGAACAATGGGGTTCACAGCAGAGATGCAGTATAAAGGTCTGGTTTATCTGCCTCGTAACCATTGAAAGATGGCTTAAAAATGCTGGAATGCTACTTTAAATGGTTTCTATACATCCATGTAATCTAAACATGCCATTGTAGCCATTTATAAATTAGAGCTGTATGACACTTTTCTGATTACACAGTTTACAGATTAATAATAAGAAATAATCTGAATACAGTAGAGAATCAATTACCACATGGCACTGACTTGCCTTGAGTGGTACTGTGCCAGTGGTTCAATCAATCCCTTAATCAAATTTGTTCTGAAAGTTATGAAACTGAGAGGATAAGGTGATAGTACTGATCACTGCAACCTTATCGATTTCTGTTCTTGTGTGATTGTTTGACGGTTTAGGCTCTTATATACCTTTGTATGGCTTGCTTAGGGGTCTACACAAGAGATTTGGGCTGTGCTGCATACAACTGCAGAATGAAACCCTTGAGTTTGCAGAAAAAAATTACTATGAAGGTCCTCAACATGCTTTAAATGAATAAAAACAAAAACAAAATAATAAAAATAAAATTTAAAAAAAAAACATAAAACAAATAAATACCGTATTTACTTACAAAATAACCCAGCATCCCAAATATAAAGAATAGTACAAAACGGCCAACATAGACAAAAGGGCCAACATAAAGAGGAAAATAAGATCAATATAACCTGATTAAAAATGATGTGGATTGAATAAATAAAGTTAAATGGGCAGAGACAACTGTATAATATTCAATGTAGTAGGCACAAATGAAACATCTCAGGTTTTGCTGTGCACTGTATAGAGTCATATTAACATGCTTGCAAATTAGAAGCCTCCAGGGACTGGTGGATGGAAGAGAATGGAGGGAAATATGGATACAAATAGAAAGATACAGGCAGGGGGCCTCTAGAACTGCCCAATGGCCCTTTGGTTCTGTCCTTGAGAGGAGGAAACTAGGGGTGTGGATACCAGATGACTGCATTTTGGGAAGGTTTCCCTGGGATCTGTGTCTGGAACCCAAGTCCAGGATAAGACTTACTTCAGTTTGCAAGTGTGAATGACTAGGATTGAATCAGGAGAGTGAGATGTGTAGAAGTGTTACCTAAAGATATCTTTCTTACTATGTAAGCACAAACATGGACATTTCCCCAATCCAGAATGACTCTGAATTCACATCATACTTGCATGTCTGAATACCATCTATTCTAAAGGGTGTCAAAGCCAAAGAGTGAACTTTAAGTGCAGTGACTGATATCAATCACCACAGTTACATTTTATTGTTTTAACCTGTTGAAAGGTTACTTTGGTTTTTATGTGTTACTCTGAGCTTCCTCGTTGCTCTTTGCACTATGCCATGTGTACCATCATTTAACACATATAGCTATAGAAATGTTTCAGTTGAGGTACAGACTGGCAGAGAACTGACCTTTAACTAACATGTTGGACCTGTACTCTTGCACAGGACAGAAGGAAAACATAGAGAAATGCACCCTGTATGTATTTAGAGAGTTTAGCCTGTCTAATTCCCCCTCGTCTGTGACTTATCACAAGTTATAATTTGATCTTTCACATGTGTCAGCTGACTGCCTCGGCAGATAAGCTAATTAGTAAGCACAGGTTGTTAACATGTTTGCTTCCATGAAAGCAGGAAGTAGATACTTATCAGATTTATTGCAGGATTTGTATCTACTATAACAAAGAAATGTTTTTCTTTAAAGGTTATTATGCTGTTGCATATCTGTTAGAGCAGAGAGGAAGTTCTAAGTTCAGGTCCGCTTTAAAGGGGTTCTGTAGCCTTATATCAAAACAAAAAGTGTCACTTACCTGGGGCTTCTAATGGCACCCTGCAGATATCATGTCCCATGCCGTCACGCCATAATCCTCTGTTCCCTGCCTCAGGGTTTTGTTTTTAACAGCATTTCCTGAACAGCAGTTACAAAGTCTAACTGATAAAATAGTGTGCAAGTTAGTAGGGAGGCCGGCTGGTATATAACTATTTTGGTAGTTAAACTGCTGTTCAGGAAATGCTGTTGAAAACAAAGAAAGCCCTGAGAATTCCTCATGAGGAGATGGACTGGCCCAAAACTTGTCAGTTTTGTCAGATTTTAACTGCCTATGTTTTTTGGGATAGAGGTCCTTTAAGCTTAATTCCGCGCAAAACAGTAGGGAAGGGTTAGGACTAGGGATGGAATGCACCACAGCATGGGTTTGCCAGCATTAAACTACTATCCCATAATGCAATGAAATGAAGGGGTCCGCAACGATGTCTCGTGGAAAAGCTCAAATTCTTTATTCAGGACGTGTCCTCATATCAGTTTAGCTGCACCTTGACTGATATGAGGACACGTCCTGAATAAAGAATTTGAGCTTTTCCACGAGACATCGTTGCGGACCCCTTCATTTCATTGTTTATCTTACCTGGTTTGAGCAACCCAGGGTCCAGCACTGTCTCTACCAAGCCTGCAGTGCAGCGGTGTATCCTTTTCTTATCTACTTATCCCATAATGCCCAGCATGCCTACTAACTTGAAGTCTGCTGGCCAACAGGGATGGTGGTGACCAGCATTGTGAGATGGAAGTTTGCAGCTATGCCATCCCTAGTTAGAGCCACTTTCAACCTGATATGATTGTGTGTTTCCCCATTGAGATATTCTGTTATATCTTGCCCTTCATGACAAGCACTTGGGATGGGGAGGGCATGGTGCAGGTACAGGTACAGTATGCAAATGGGACACTTCTCAGGAGATCCTGCAGAATATCAGTGCAATGAGGTGCAGACAATGAATCTCACACTCCACTGTTGGACTCAACAAATTCCCTGAAGCATGTGTAGCAGCAAACAAATGCAATAGCAAATGGAAGATGGTGGCGTGACAATAAAGAGGAAGACATTCTAGTCCTTCTCCATTCCAAAGAGGAAAAACTAATTCTGTTTTTCAAGTTCCTAATGTGCAGATTTCCTCCCACTTCCTGTTCTTTGAGACACCCATAAGACCAATAGGGAGCAGATAAAACATTCTCCAATGTGGGCTCTGATAGCTATAAAAACCCAAATAAAAATTAGATATCATATTGGTGCAGGTGATGGGAAATCCCTTCACAATGGGAATAGATAACCTTTAGCCTATGGAGAAAGGAAGACCAGGAGCCCTTATGGTGCAGTATTGTTAGGACCAGAATGTTGTGGGTAGTTATACTCACAAAGATGGGTTGCATTCCTGCAACCAACGTAAGTGCATGTGGAAAGAAACCGTTTCTGTTTGGTGTCCCAGAATCTCTGGAACTGGGTGGTTGCTCTCTTCCTGTGGTCCTGTACACTAGTGGACTGGGTCAACAAGTAGTGAGATTTGACACCTCACCTGGAGGTGTGGGGTTACACTGGGTTAAAAACATTTGGGAGGCGCAAAATATATTGATACTATATAGATTAATATATGGAAAAAAGGAGGTATCTTACCACCAATGAAGACTCATGTAGGTGGAGAAAAGGAGTATTTTTTAAAAAACGGTTATACTGTAGACAACGCGTTTCACAGGACTCAGCCCGCTTCCTCAGGTCAATACAAACAGATAACCTTATCTAAATAAAATTTAAGAATGTAAATTAGGGAGAGGAAAAGTTTTGAAGTAGGACAACTCTGACTAGATAATTTCTAAAGTAAAATGGTGCCCTCACACCACACAGCTCATAGATAAGGTTATCTGTTTGTATTGACCTGAGGGAGCGGGCTGAGTCTCGTGAAATGCGTTGTCTACAGTATAATCGTTTTATAATAAAGACTCCTTGTTTCCACCTATGTGAGTCTTCATTGGAGGCAAGATACCTTCTTTTTTCCATATATTAATCTCTAGTTGTTTTTAACCAAAATAAAAATTAGGGTTGGAGTTAGGCTCTAACTTGTACAAATTCAACTGCTACATTGTATATCACAAACTCTGCAGTGTTTTTTACTCTGTTTGTAATCCACTGCTACAGAAATGTAACAATCTATGGCTGATTTATGAGAGATATGAGCCAGAAACAGTCGCACTTGTAAGAAGTGGTCTGAAGGAGGTTGTTCTTTGGCGCAGTATTATTCTGGAAGATGTACGTATTAATCACACTGCTCTGGCACTATAAATCTGTCACGCTCTGCTCCTGTTTTGCATTCCTTGTTGTGTGACAGAATTGGCAAGTGTCCCTCTGTGGGATACATCAGTATGTAAACATTCACATGCAGTCGGGTCACAAGGATTATGTTCTCGGGAAGGACACCTAGAATTAGTGCATACATTAAAGGACAGTAAATGCTATAAAGGATGTTCTTCAGAATATAAAGAGGAAATTTACTGAATATCTAATTTACTAAATAAAATTGCGTATTATTTTGTATAATATTACTTTAGAAATTATTTAGTCAGAGTTGTCCTACTGCAAAACTTTTCCACTCCCTAATTTACATTCTTAAATTTACGTAGGTGGAGACAATTGCACTGCTGGCAAGGTGCATTTAGGGGAGGCAGGAAAATTGGACGCATATGAGAAGTGGACAAATTGGGCGCCATCCTTCATTCTAATGTTAAATATCGGCTTTTGGGCACAAAACTGGATGATTTGGGCGCCAGGCACCATGCCCGTAAAAGGTCAAATTTTTCGTTTTTAGAATTAGTGGTTTGAAAAATATCGTTATGAAATTCTTATTGACAATTATTATTTTTGTAAATTATCGTTTTAACTTTTCAACATATTGATATTCTACTTTTTAAAAAAAATCATTTTTACATTTGTTTTGAGAATTATAATTTTGTTAATTATCATTTTGAAATGTAATTCTACATTTTTACATTAGTTTTGAGAATTATAATTTTGTGGGGTCTTAGGGTTAGGCACCACCAGAGGTTTCTGGGTTAGGCACCACCAAGGGTGTCTTACATTTAGGCACCACCAGGAGGGTCTTAGGTCTAGGCACCACCAGGGGGTCTTAGATTTTGGCACCATCAGGGGGGTCTTAGGTTGATGCACCACCGAGGGGTCTTAGGGATCATGATCATAACTGTGCCTTGACAAAGGGAAACCTGCATGGCCCCGAAATGATCATCGGTCTTACAATCGATTGTGTGTATATGGTGACAGAGCAATAAAAAGTTCCTGTTAAAGTGGTGTGCGGACCTTTCTTGGATACCTGTATTGACTTTTGCTACTTGGTCCTGCGTCCACCATCTTTGCTAAACATTGTTACATAGTAACATAGTTACATAATTATTTTGGTTGAAAAAAGACATACAACCAGAAAATAAAGTACAACACCAGCCTGCACCCTCGCCTATCCCTGTTGATCCAGAGGAAGTCGAAAAACCCTTACAAAGCCTGATCCAATTAGCCCCAAAAGGGAAAAAAATTCCTTACCGACTCCAGATGGCAATCAGATAAAATCACCACCGGGCATTACCTAGTAACTATAGCCATGGATGTCTTTCAACACAAGGAAAACATCTAATGCAGATATAGAATTTGCCATAACTACTTTCTGTGGCAATGCATTCCATTGCAATACATCTTACTGTAAAGAACCCTTTGCAAAATTCAAGAACAGAAAGCCCATAAGAATAGCACCACTCAAATAAAGTAATATAACATTTATTCAAAAATTTATATATAACATTGGTACAAAAAAATGACACCTTTGAGTTTCCAAAAGATAAAAACAATTAAAACCGACCATGTGGTCTAATATGGTAACAGCTGCATACAATCATGTCTTTAATCAAATCAAGGGTGCAAACCACCATATGCATATAGTCAAAAATATGCCTCTAGTGTGCATCTGATCAGAGCACACACAAGGTTGAACCCGGGTTCAGCAAAGAAAACACATAAAAATATACATCCACATACAGTATAGTGTAAATAGTCAGTGCAAGTGTATTATATCATGAGACAATCCCTGTAAATCAGAAATAAATGTGCAAACCAGCAAGGGCTGCTATGACAATATCCCTGGGAGCAGCCTATAGTTAAAGTGCATAGAGTGAAAGAAAGTGCCAAAAATAGAAGATACTTAGCCCGGGAAGACCAAGGAGGCTGAGACAGTGCAGCTGTAGATAAGGAAAGGTCCCTTCAAGACAGTCCCGCAAGCTCCGCGGGCGTCACCCCGCTTTGGAAGGAGAGGAGAGGGATACCATGTTGCAAGACGCCAGATCGGCGTTTAAATAGAAGGTCCAGAAAGCGAGTCAGACGCCCCAGAAGTCGCCGCGCGTCTACCGGATGTGCCTTCACGGAAGAGGAAGTCGAGTCTGGCGAGGATCCAGGAAGAAGAAACCACGCTGGAGCGCAAGCGGCGAGAGAGCCGGATGGTGAGTAGATACAGCCACACCTGTGCCAACAAAGAGGCCGCTAAGGAAGGACAATATAGAACAAAGACGGAGGAGGAGAAGGATAGTGGAGAATAGTAAATAACCACCAGAGGGAGATAACCTGGCATTAATGCATATTATCACAATACAGACCAATAGTAAGCGCTATAATTCATTATCCATAGATCAAACGGGCAGGTGAACAAAGCAAAGCTAATGATAAACATATCTATATGCATTCCAACAAATATACATATATACATATATAAAAGTACATTGTAAGAGTAAACTCCATAAACCAAAAGGGAGGTCCAGATGTATAATACTGGGGCATAGAGGGCAAGGTAAATCCAGGTCGAGATATTAAAGGGACTCCGAGCAGTGCAGAAACTATGGAAAGATGCATATCATTTTAAAGCTCTCTTTCTCCTCTTTCCAATGATATATAAATCGCCAGCCTACGCCTTTTAGTTTTCGCTATTTTCGCGATTGAAATTTCCGCGGCCGCGATTTCGATCGCGAAAATAGAGAAAACTAAAAGGCGTAGGGCGACGATTTAGGGGTTGTCAGAAAGAGGAGAGAGCTTTAAAATGATATCCATCTCTACATAGTTACATTGTATTACACAGGCCGACTTTTTCTGCTGAATGGAGCTGCTGACTTTGAGAAAAAGTCGCCCTGTGTAATACAAGGTAACTATGGAAAGATGGATATCATTTTAAAGCTCTCTTTCTCCTCTTTCTGACGACCCCTAAATAGTCGCCCTACGCCTTTTAGTTTTCTCTATTTTCGCGATCGAATTCGCGGCCGCGGCAAATTCAATCGCGAAAATAGCGAAAACTAAAAGGCGTAGGGCGGCGGTTTATATATCATTGGAAAGAGGAGAAAGAGAGCTTTAAAATTATATGCATCTTTCCATAGTTTTTGCACTGCTCGGAGTCCCTTTAAAGAGACAGGCAGCTTGAAGAACATACACACATATATGCATCATTTAAAGGGACAGGCAGTCCAAAGCCCATCCAAATGAGCTAAATTCCCAATCGAGTCCACAAAGTTCTGGCATGCAGTCCAAAAAGCAGGGGCCAAAACGCCCATACATCCATAAGTCATCTGACTTATGGATGTATGGACGTTTTGGCCCCTGCTTTTTGGACACTCCTCCTGTGCTATCTTTGTTTATTACATGCCGGAACCTTGTGGACTCGATTGGGACTTTAGCTCATTTGGATGGGCTTTGGACTTCCTGTCCCTTTAAATGATGCATATATGTGTGTATGTTCTTCAAGCTGCCTGTCTCTTTAATATCTCGACCTGGATTTACCTTGCCCTCTATGCCCCAGTATTATACATCTGGACCTCCCTTTTGGTTTACGCCTTTTAGTTTTCGCTATTTTCGCGATTGAATTTGCCGCGGCCGCGAATTCGATCGCGAAAATAGAGAAAACTAAAAGGCGTAGGGCGACTATTTAGGGGTCGTCAGAAAGAGGAGAAAGAGAGCTTTAAAATGATATCCATCTTTCCATAGTTACCTTGTATTACACAGTGCGACTTTTTCTCAAAGTCAGCAGCTCCATTCAGCAGAAAAAGTCGGCCTGTGTAATACAATGTAACTATGTAGAGATGGATATCATTTTAAAGCTCTCTCCTCTTTCTGACGACCCCTAAATCGTCGCCCTACGCCTTTTAGTTTTCTCTATTTTCGCGATCGAAATCGCGGCCGCGGAAATTTCAATCGCGTAAATAGCGAAAACTAAAAGGCGTAGGCTGGCGATTTATATATCATTGGAAAGAGGAGAAAGAGAGCTTTAAAATGATATGCATCTTTCCATAGTTTCTGCACTGCTCGGAGTCCCTTTAATATCTCGACCTGGATTTACCTTGCCCTCTATGCCCCAGTATTATACATCTGGACCTCCCTTTTGGTTTATGGAGTTTACTCTTACAATGTACTTTTATATATGTATATATGTATATTTGTTGGAATGCATATAGATATGTTTATCATTAGCTTTGCTTTGTTCACCTGCCCGTTTGATCTATGGATAATGAATTATAGCACTTACTATTGGTCTGTATTGTGATAATATGCATTAATGCCAGGTTATCTCCCTCTGGTGGTTATTTACTATTCTCCACTATCCTTCTCCTCCTCCGTCTTTGTTCTATATTGTCCTTCCTTAGCGGCCTCTTTGTTGGCACAGGTGTGGCTGTATCTACTCACCATCCGGCTCTCTCGCCGCTTGCGCTCCAGCGTGGTTTCTTCTTCCTGGATCCTCGCCAGACTCGACTTCCTCTTCCGTGAAGGCACATCCGGTAGACGCGCGGCGACTTCTGGGGCGTCTGGCTCGCTCTCTGGACCTTCTATTTAAACGCCGATCTGGCGTCTTGCAACATGGTATCCCTCTCCTCTCCTTCCAAAGCGGGGCGACGCCCGCGGAGCTTGCGGGACTGTCTTGAAGGGACCTTTCCTTATCTACAGCTGCACTGTCTCAGCCTCCTTGGTCTTCCCGGGCTAAGTATCTTCTATTTTTGGCACTTTCTTTCACTCTATGCACTTTAACTATAGGCTGCTCCCAGGGATATTGTCATAGCAGCCCTTGCTGGTTTGCACATTTATTTCTAATTTACAGGGATTGTCTCATGATATAATACGCTTGCACTGACTATTTACACTATACTGTATGTGGATGTATATTTGTATGTGTTTTCTTTGCTGAACCCGGGTTCAACCTTGTGTGTGCTCTGATCAGATGCACACTAGAGGCATTCATATAGGCATTATTTGTGCCATATTTGTGACTATATTCATATGGTGGTTTGCACCCTTGATTTGATTAAAGACATGATTGTATGCAGCTGTTACCATATTAGACCACATGGTCGGTTTTAATTGTTTTTATCTTTTGGAAACTCAAAGGTGTCATTTTTTTGTACCAATGTTATATATAAATTTTTGAATAAATGTTATATTACTTTATTTGAGTGGTGCTATTCTTATGGGCTTTCTGTTCTTGAATTTTGCATATGTATCTTTAGAGCCCTTGCACACTCTTAGTTACATGGTGTAGTATTGCGGACATACTGTTACTTTTTTGTAAAGAACCCTTTCCTAAATAAATGGCTAAAACATTTTTCCCTCCATGCGCAGATCATGTACGCTAGTCCTTTGTAAAAGCCTAGGGACAAAAATCTAATCTGCCAAGCTTTTATATTGCCCTCTGATGTATTTATACATGTTAATTAGATCTCCTCTAAAGTGCTTTTTCTCCAGACTAAATAAACCTAGTTTATCTAACCTTTCTTGGTAAGAGAGACCTTCCATCCCTTGCATCCATTGTATTTTGCTGCTTGTCTATACACCTGCTCTAAAACTGCAATATCTTTCCTGTAATGTGGTGCCCAGAACTGAATTCTATATTCCAGATGTGGACTTACTAGAGAGTTAAACAGGGTGTGCAATTTTTTTTAGAACACTAAAGGTCCATACACACTCTCAACAAAAGACGCCGCAAACAAACAACCAATGTCGTGGAAATAACTTTACCAGTGACAAACAACCAGTCTTTCCAACGATGTCTGCACACAGACATTGCAAATGACCAACTAATTTAAAATACTGTGGCAGTGACATTATGCACCTCATGTGTACATACTATAGAAAAATGTTGTTTAAACAACATTGTACATGTGGCCGATTGTACAATATCTGCCCAACACTTGTCTGAGCACAAAGGTGCTGTAAATTTCCTGGCAGTCCAGGAACAAAAAAAGTTTATTTTCCCTGTCCTGAGAGACAAAGGGTGCGGAGAGAAAAAGCTTACTGCTCTCTGCACAATTATTCTAATGATTGCATCTGCTCAGCCACTAATAAAGAATCATACAAAATTTTGTAGACAATTTGTAGACAGTCCCTATTCTGTGTTCAGCAAGGTCTTGTGTACAACGCACTTGTGTACTCTTAAAGTAAAATGTGAGAATTGTGTATATTCCTTACTGTATATCATCAAATACTTTGGGGCCCCTTCTTGTCTCTAGCCTTTCTGCCCTGATGCCACTGTAGCACCGATTATTTTCCACTCCGCATGCCCCCTTTCTGCACACTCCAGCATGGCTGTGTGTAGCAACCACCGCTGGGGGAATATTGGGAGCCCTTGGCAACAGTTTCATGAATTAGTTCTTACAGATGTGTTCTTCAGCTGCAACCTAGCACAACATCCTGTACCATTTCCAATGGGTACATTTATTCCTGAAGCCAAACTTTAATCACCTTTGCCTAGGCTTCTAACCTCAACCCCTTTATAACTGATATGTAACCTTATGAAAAACCTAAACAAAAAAATGTACTTTAAAATTAGATAATGGTACACCCAGCAGTTTACATAAGGACTTACCACACTCTGTGGTCTGCCATAGTCATAGTCTAATGTCCTACCAAAATATTATGTATTTATATAGAACTTACATCTTCTGCAGCACTTTACAGAGTACATAGTCATGCCACTGACTGTCCCCAGAGTAGCTCACAGTATAATCCTATCATAGTTATAGCCTAATGCCCAACCATATTATTGTTATGTACTAGCTAGCTGATGGCCCGGCGTTGCCCGGGTATGTATTTGGCTGGTGTTGGCTCCGCCAACTTTTTCTAACCCTAACACACAATTACTCAATGATCAAGTTTGTGAGCTATGCGGTCTTGGGCATCAATTATTTGCATTGAAACGAAACAAATCTGATTGACTGTTTGTGGCTCCACCACCTTTTCTAAATTTGAACCTCAGTCACCCAATGACCAACTGTACCAGGTTTGAGGCTTGTGCCATTAACAGTGCAAGAATGCCAGCAATTAAATATTCCCCTTGAAAATCAATAGGTGAATTTTGGTTGGCTTTTGTAGGCTCCACCCACTTTTTAATATTAATCCCAGTTACCTAGTGACCAACTGTGCAAATGTTGAGAACCATGCCATTAACAGTGTAAGAATGGCTGCAGTTTACATTTTCCCAGTGAAATTTGTATGTCTTCGCCCACTTTTTGGTTATGGGTATAAAAAAGCTTCCTAAATGTTATTCCAGGTAATGTACTATGAGTGTGCCAAATTTCATTCAAATCTGTTCAGCCATTGTTGCGTGACTGAGTAACAATCATCCAAACCTTCGCATTTATAATATTAGTACGATTAGTGAGATTTATATAGCCCTGACATTTTCTGCAGCACTTTACAGATTACATAATCATGTCACTGACTGTCCCCAGAGTAACGGACAGTATAATCCTATCATCAGGGCCATCATCAGAAATGTTTGGGCCCCATACTGGGCAAAGGAGTAAACCTAGGAAAAGAAGTGAATTGGATTGGGCTTATAGTTTTATTTTATTTTTCACCTTCAGTTTTTCTTTTAAGCCAGTCCCAGGAAGAACCAATTACATTACCAAACATTGCATAATGTAAAACTATGAACAGGGTGTATAACATGCACTAATAATAAAACAACTGCTTCTAAATGACATATTTGGTTTCTTTATTGAGGATATATTTTACAGAAAGATGAAACCATGAGGACAATAAATTAGAATTGGAATTGTCTACAGTGGGAACAGTTGTTCCATAAAAATAAACTATTTATAAAGCATATAACACAGAGACTGAAAGTTTGATCTGAATGATTGTACAGCCAGTTGGTGGAGGCCATTGCTGGTATTGCTGTAGGTGGGATGTTCTGTTTCACATGTGTCTCCAGCACAAAGCTATGAGGACTGTCGATCCAGAATGCTGTGCTCTAGCCTTCCAGTTTCTTGCACACACTTCCTTTAAGTACATCGCAACTTACAAGCAAGCATTGCTCTGATTAAAGAAAATATGTCAAAGTTTCCACAACAGTCAATGTAATATTACGTGAACTCTAGTCTTGAGTGTCTATTGCAAATGTCAGTTATATATATTTTCACAGGATTCAAAGCAATCAGTTAGACCACATACTGCAGTCTACAAGCCACGAAAAGAAGAAAAGCCTGAGGACAGCAAATGGGCACTGGTCAGAACGAAATATTTCAAAGTAGATTAGAGAGTTTTCATTATTTAATTCAAGGAGCCATGACAACTGTAGCTTTAAAGTTCTAAACTAGAAATACCGTAATATATCAGTGATTTTCCTAGTCTACGTGGCATGTGATGCT
This sequence comes from Hyperolius riggenbachi, assembly GCF_040937935.1. Taxonomy (NCBI): domain Eukaryota; kingdom Metazoa; phylum Chordata; class Amphibia; order Anura; family Hyperoliidae; genus Hyperolius; species Hyperolius riggenbachi. Next base: position 150,742,051 of record NC_090651.1, on the reverse strand, counting down.
ATGTTAGAATACCACAATGTGACATCTAACCCCCTAATCGCAGGACACTGTGCCGGCCATAACCTGGAAACTACTGCAGCAGCACCCTTCAATAGATGCAAATACTGAATATGGTTGCAGATACAACAGTACAATTCTTCAATATGGTGCCCAATATTCGGTGGGGCCAGTGAAAGTGTAAAATTAATTTAGGAAAGAAGCGACATTTTCATGAACATGTAACTGAGCACTTTGTGGATATGCAAGCGAAAATGCACAGGCTTTTCTTACAGGCCCACAGAAATATGTGCATGCAAAACTAAACAATGAGAGAAGGACACTGGGGGGTGTAAAAAGGGAAATAGCCAACTTTGCCGCATTTAGTATTCAAATTTGCAAAAACCTTACCTTATGTGAACGTGCACTTTTTTTGCTAAGAAAATGTATTCAATTTTCATTTGTCCATCCTTACCAGATAGTCTGCTTTAGGGCCGTTTTTCACAGGCGGCTGAACTGCGCACTCAGTGAGAAGTTACCAAGCAGCGGCGAGCAGTTGCCAGGCAGCAGTAAGCAGTTGTGAGAGTTCGACAGTCTTTTCACTGCCTATCAACTGCTCGTGGAAAAGGGCCCTAAATATTTTGACATTGCTCCACAGACTATGCACTGTATAACAGGAAAATATGATATCTGTTACATTTGTTACAACTATCTACAGTACTTAAAGAGAAACTCCGACCAAGAATTGAACTTTATCCCAATCAGTAGCGGATACCCCCTTTTACATTAGAAATCTATTCCTTTTCACAAACAGACCATCAGGGGGGCGCTGTATGGCTGACATTGTGGTGAAACCCCTCCCACAAGAAAACAAGAAAAGTACGTACTCTTGGCAGTTTCCTGTCTATGAACCTTGCTGCATTGTGGGAAATAGCTGTTTACAGCTGTTTCCAACTGCCAAAAAAAGCATGCAGCAGCTACATCACCTGCCAACAGTGTGCAAAATAAAGCTAGCGTGACATGCTAGCTGGAGTCATGCTGGGAGCGGCGATTTGGAGAGAGAGTGGAGGGGGAGTGAGTTGGGATGGACGGGAAGCGGGCACTTATTATGAAAGTGCACGCTTCCCGTCCATCCCAACTCACTCCCCCTCCACTCTCTCTCCAAATCGCCGCTCCCAGCATGACTCCAGCTAGCATGTCACGCTAGCTTTATTAGTGGAGCGCACACGCTGGGCAGAGAGGAGGCGGGGGAGTGTCCGATCTTCTGCCGTCATGATGCGACGGCAGAAGGGAAGATGATTGGACATACTGCGCATGCGTAGTGCAGTATGTCCGGGTCAGGGGTCAGATGAGTCGGCCGGTACCGGGAGCTGTAGCAGACGAGCGGGACCTGACGGCTGGGAGCGAGGGGAGCGGTGAGTATGTCCTTTTTTTTCCCCTACACATGCTGCATTTATTTTACCACAGCCTGTGGGCTGTGGTATCCTTTAAAGTCACATTGAAAAAATGTTGAGTTGTGATAACTCGCTGATTGCATTGCCTTACCTCTAAACGCAGACGCGTTGCAACTTTAACGTCGCATTAAACTGCACCGTCGCACTGTGAATGCGACCTTAAAGGGGAACTGAAGAGAGAGGTATATGGAGGCTGCCATGTTTATTTCCTTTTAAGCAATACCAGTTGCCTGGCAGCCCTGCTGATCCTCTGCCTCCAATACTATTAGCCATAGCCCCTGAACAAGCATGCAGCAGATCAGGTGTTTCAGACTTAAAAGTCAGATCTGACAAGACTATCTGCATGCTTGTTTCTGGTGTTATACAGACACTACTGCAGAGAAATAGAACAGCAGGGCTGCCAGGCAACTGGTTTAGATTAAATGGAAATAAATATGGCAGCCTCCGTATACCTCTTACTTCAGTTCCCCTTTAAGTGTAACTCCACTTTCATTAAAAAATAAACTGATATTCCATACGTCATTGATACACAAGCCATTTTCTACTTTTAATCTTTGTTACATGTGCCATAAGATTAAAATTATATCTCAATGCAAACAGCAAAACCCCATACTCTTGTTGCATCCTGAATACGAATCTCTCAATGTAAATGCATAGAGAATATATTCACACCTAGGGGCCTCATTCAATTGCAGGTGTTGAAAAATGTGCTGCATGTGAGTTTACTATTGCTATGCATTGCACACAGTTTACTGACTGATTCAACTGTCAATTTAATAATTGCAATACCTTTGCAATCAGCTTGATTGGCATTAATGGGCAATTTCTATTGGTTTTGCTGAGCTTTCTTCAGCACCGTGCATCACGTATCACCTAGTGCAGTGTTACCTAACCCCACCAACAGTGCATGTTTTGTGGAAATCCACAGAGCTAGCTCTGCTGAGACACTAATTAACGCATCTGTGGATGTTTGTGGTTTTCTGCAAAACATGTACTGTTGGTGGGCCCTGGGGACAGGGTTGGGAACTCTGACCTAGTGCATCGCTGCTACCTGTGTACTACCTGTGTAATATTTTTTTTTAATTAAAAAAAAATGTTTACAAAGCACCATTTGAGCTAAGTTGTATGTCTTATCACCTGGGAAGGGCAGGTGAAAATCTCAGCACTTACCTGCCCTCATTTTTGTTGTTAAGGTTAAGCACACACTATGTGCACTACGTGTACACATTATTTTCATAGCACACATTTCTGGAAATGCACTGTAGAAATCAGGTTAGGACAGCATGGTCCAGTACAATGCAGAGATGTGAACATGCCCATACCATTGTATGGGCAGTATGTTCACATGCAGCAATGCGGTGCAACACAATATGCACAGTGTGAACTCACCCTTCCCACATCTAAAATCCCTTATTGAAAATGGAGAAAAAAATGGAGAAGATGATTTTTTTTTATACGTCCAATCAAGGTAATTTTTCCCTGGCACAATTTTTTCCTAATTGAATCATGCAAATATAAAAAAAACTATCATTACTACTTAAAGGAACACTATCTCCAATATTATAACATTTTAAATAAAGTTCATTTCTTCCAGAGTAAAACGAGCCATAAACTACTTTTCTCCTATGTTGCTGTCACTTACAGTAGGTAATAGAGCCATAAACTACTTTTCTCTTATATTGCTGTCACTTACAGTAGGTAACAGAAATCTGACAGAACCGACAGGTTTTGGACTAGCTCAGGCATGGGCAAACTCGGCCCTCCAGCTGTTATGGAACTACAAGTCCCACAATGCATTTGCCTTTATGAGTCATGACTGTGGCTGTCAGACTCCTGCAATGCATTGTGAGACTTGTAGTTCCGTAACAGCTGGAGGGCCGAGTTTGCCCATGCCTGGACTAGCCCATCTCCTCATGAGGGGTTCTCAGGGTTTGCATTATTTTCAAAAGTACTTAGTGAATGGCAGTTGCTCTGTCCAACTGTCAAAAAAGTGTACAGCGAGCAGGGAAGTTAGCTAGCATATTTGTATAAATCCTTTTCAGTGAGTGTCTTTATAAAGAATAAAGGCCATGCGCCGAACCCCCCTGTCAAGTGATGAACTAGTCCAAAACCTGTTGGTTCTGTCAGATTTCAACTACCTACTGGAAATGGCAGTAACACAGGAGAAAAGTAATTTATGGCTTATTTTACTCTGGGAGAAATGTACTTCTTATTTGTATTTTTTTACATATATTTTACGTTTTCTTCACGATAGTGGTCCTTTAAAGCAATTGCTGTAATTGAATCAGGCCCTCAAAGCACTATCAAAATGTCTGTTCACAGCCCACGTGCAGATACACCCAATTACTACTTCCTCTCAGCTAACAGGTGACTACACTTGGACATTGAATAAGGGCTCATTTTCACAGGCAGTTGATCTGTGTGCTCAGCAAGCAGTTACCAGGCAGCAGGAGCAGTTACCAGGCAGCAGCAAGCAGTTGCCAGGCAGTAGAAAGCAGTTGTTAGAGTTTGAAAGGCTTTTCACTGCTTATCAACTGCTCATACAAAAGGGGCCTTAGGCAGTAAAAAAGCCTCTCAAACTCTCACAACTGCTAGCTGCTGCCTGGCAACTGCTTGCTGCAGCCTGGTAACTGCTTGCTGCTGTTTGGTAACTGCTCACTGATCACACGGTACAACTGCCTGTGAAAATGTGCCCTAAAGCTGCTCTGGTATTGTATTCTGAAATATTTGTGATCCATACAATTATCCTATTGGACTGGTTTTGTTTCTTCCCTAAAAGTGAAGTTATAGTTTAAAGGACACTATCACAAAAATTGTAAAATGTAAAATACGTATACTGTATACACATACCGTATACATTCGAATATAAGTCTAGACATTTAAGTCTGACTCACTTAACAAAAGTATAGGGGTCGACTCATACACTAGTCACGGGCAACACTGAGCACAATGAGTAATGTGTGTACTAATAGTGGCATTCCCATTTGCAGCAATTTATCCAGTTGTGACACTTTATTGATAAAGGAAATGCCAAGAAAACACAGGTCTGAAAGTCCTGGCCACAACGATTAACAAGGGCAGGGGGAAATACTGGGCTGCTTTTAAGATGAAGATAACCCTGAGACTCCCAAGGACTTGTCCAAAGCCTATCAGATCTGTTAGATTTTTACCTCGTACTGTAACTGGGAACATAGGAGAACAGTAATTTATAATGCATTTTAATTAGGGAGAAATGTGCTCCTTATACACATGTATTTTAAATGTTACACTTCTTCATGATAGTGGTCCTTTAAGTTAGACATTTCTATGATCTCTGCCAAGTCCAGCCAGCGATTGCTCCATGACTGGTCATTCCAAGCTGGCCTTGTATTGCCCAGTATTTTGTGCTAAAGCATGATATCTGTGATTAAAAAATAGCCCGAATGATTCAAAAACTAAATGATTTACTAGTTTGACCACCAGTTCAAGGAAATAAATGACTACATTAATACTAAGAGTGTGGAAGTTATTTTTCTTTTAATTCCTAAGGCCTCCTTTGCACGAACAGTTGAACTGTGTGGTCAGCCAGCAGTTACCAGGCGGCAGTGAGCAGTTACCAGGCAGCAGCAAGCAGTTGCCAGGCAGCAGCAAACAGATGAGAGAGTTTGAGAGGCATTTCACTGCCTATCAACCGCCCGTAGAAAAGAGGCCTTAAATGTGCGTTATAGCCATCCACGCTACAAAAAAAAATGTAGGCTGCAATAAATAAAAGTGAAAGATAAATGCAACTTTTAAAATGAAAAAAAGTGATAAATGCAACGTTTCAAAGCGGTCTTAGAGCTCAGTAGACATAAATAGTCTACTGGACATCTATTAAGATAAACATGGCCATTATCTTCTATGTAGAGGGAACAAGCATGCCTGGCATCAGGGTATACAACAGCAATTAGCATAAAGAATTCAACTTGTTCAATTGCTTTTCCGGAAGACAAATACCTTAAAGTGGAGCTGAACTCATGCACAGCATCTCCTGATAGCAGCCTGTGACAAACAGAACATGGCTGTCCTCATTGTATTACAGGAAGAAATAATCATATTCTGTTGAAGCTGTTTGCAGACAGATATGCTGTGTAAACTGTCTAAACTTTACGTAACATATATAGACAAGTTACTTGTTATAGTTAGTTTTTCATCTCGGATCCGCTTTAAGGAAAGCCAATACAGACATCAGATAGTTGCAAAATTGAACTATAAAGGATCAGGTTCACAGACTTTTATCTGATGTGTTTATCTCCCTTTACTTGAAGTCACCAATTGCAGGGACAGCTGTTCTCCTGCACATAGCAGTGTCCAGCACTCTAATCGTTTGGATCTATGCCTTATTGGTGGTGGCAGGAGGATAGATTTAAGACGGAAACTGGTGAGGGCAATATATGCAGATATACAGACGGCATCATTGATTGTACGATAGACAGCTTATTGTCATAGTAGACGGCAGCAGTTGCTGGGAGATGAGGTTGAATGCTAAAATCCAACGTTCAAGTCAGCAGTTTGCAAACAAAAACACTGATGCAATCCTGACAAAAACTCCAAAATGGGGAAAAATCAATAATGAAGCTTTTTTTTTTAACTATACTGATTCTTTTGGTGAGGATAAAAATGCATTGAAGTACAAAAATTATATTTGAGTTCCATTAGCTGGAAAAAAAGGAAGAGAAAAAAATTTCTTGTTCAAAGAGTAGTAGTATTTTTTTCCAGATAAAAAAGAAACAGAGGCACCCCTGTTAACTTGTACCGTTAGGCTTAAAGTAATTCTGGCATGTAAAAATAGCGTATTTGGTAGTGAAAGAAGTATTCAAATATGGAACTGATATAGTGAAGTTAAAAAATACAGTGTAACTGTACATTCATAATATGTAATGACATGGTATGTGTATGCACACGTCTGTATGTGCACTGCGTGTTTGTGTGTGCGTGCGCCGCATGTGTGTATGTGTGTATGCGTGTGTGTGTGTGTGTGTAGTGAGCAAGTGTTCTTGATGGCTGCTTAATTTAAGAGTAAATTAAAGCGTGAGATCAGCATCTGCATACCTTTTAACAAGACATCTGTAACAAGAAGTGTATTATACCTAACAGTGCAAAGAATGCATGAGCAATACAGTAGCATGTCTCCAACTGAAAATATAGTCCTGCAGAGGAATGTCCAATATTCAGTTTTTTTTTACCGAGACAGCTGACTACTTGTAGGGTGCTTTTCCAGAAAGGTAAACTAAGGATAGCAAATGCAAACTTGATGCTGGACTTCCCTCTTGTCTGACAGTTAGACTGAGCATTCCCATTCATTCTGCAGCTGACTGTTAGACTGAGCCTCCCTGTTCATTCTGCAGCTAACAGTTAGACTGAGCATCCCCGTTCATTCTGCAGCTTCCCCAAAAAGACAAATACCCAACAAACTGAGAAATATTTTACATGCAAATATATCTATATGTACTGATTTATATATATATATGAACATTTTTGGTTTGTGTTTTTTTGGCCATCCTTTATGTAAAACACTCTTGGAAATGGAAATGCATAGACATACTCAGTGTAACTTTGTACTGACTGTAAGAAATTAAACTTCTTCAGCAATGGATTTGTTGTCTGTTCCCCTCAATGGGCTTTTAATAAATGTCATGTTCCATTCTTCCCATTAGAAATGAACCCACTTCAGGATACACAGCAAAGGACCACCATGTGACTATGCTTCAGTTCAGGCAGAATGTCCCATGTAGAATCCTTGGTGAGATATGTAATGTCATTCACAGTTTGAAATACAAATACCCTGATGCATCACGAATTGACTATTAAGAATTGTGATTATTATACTTTTTTTGGACTTTTCAATGTCTTTGAATTTAAATAGTCTTTGTGCACAGTTCCAATGTAAAAAAAAGAAAAAATTAAGTCAGGCCCTCTTCGCATGAAGCATTTCAATAAGTAGATTGTTGCATGGCACATCCCCATTGAGATGTTTGTAATACAGATATTCTTCCGCCTGCAAACTAAGAGCCCGAATTTCTGGTAGCCGTAGCAACAACTGGCCAAATTTGTCTGTTTGCTGGGGGTAATTACACAGGGTATAGTCCAGAAGAGCGGCGTTGATTTGTTCCTGAACTCCTTCCACCAGCTGAAAGTTCTCCAAGTTCTTCACATCTAAAGTACAAAATGAAAATATAAAAATAATTAGGGAAATATATTTAACAGGTCCATGTAATTAATATTGTATACATTTAATACATAGAAAGGACATTGAACTTCTGGTAGAAAGGACATTAACCTTCTGGAACGGGTACAAAGTCAGGCAAATAAATTAATCAGAGGGATGGAAGATCTCACTTACCAAGAAAGGTTGACAAACTGGGCTTATTTAGCTTGGAAAAAAGGTGACTGAGAGGTGACCTGATTAACATGTATAAATACATCAGAGGGCAATACAAAAGCTTGGCAGATGAGCTTTTTGTCCCTAGGGTTTCATTTTGCATTTTCTGTGTGCAGGCAAAGAAAAGGTTTACATGTGTAAGTGCGTGGCTGTAGATGTGATATACTTGGACTTTGCAAAGGCCTTCGATACTGTTCCCTACAAAAGTCTGGTGCAAAAGTTGAGGATGCAAGGACTAGGGAAGAGACTTTGTGCATAGATACATGGATAGGGATCTGTCTAATTGACAGAAAACAAAGAGTTGTGGTCAATGGATCTTATTCAAAATGGGTGACTGTTAGCAGCAGGGTCCTACAGGTGTCAATACCGGGTCTAGTGCTCTTCAATTTATATGTTAAATGACCTAGTAGATGCAGTAGAAAGCAATGTTGCTATTTTTCAGATGATACAAAATTGTGCAGAATCATCAACTCTCAGGAAGATAGTGACATATTGCAACAGGATCTGGATAGGCTGTGACGCAGCAATAGGGGGTGCAGAGGTAGCGACCGCATCGGGGCCCTTGGGCCAGAGGGGCCCACCCTCAACCACAGTATTAGCTCTCTATTGGTCCTATACTGCTAATAATCACTTCTATAGGTGCTTTTATTAGTAGTAATCATTAACAAACTGTTCCCCATCCCCTCCTTGCACTTCTGACACTGTGGATGTCCTTGGCAGGTTTTGCTGCGCCATATCAATTTTTATAGTTCTTGGGGCCCTTGCACGGGGCCCATAGCTCCTTAGCTACGCCACTGTGGATAGGATGGCTATATGGGCACATAAATCATAAATGGCAGATGAAATTCGATTTTGAAAAATGTAAAGTCATGCATTTTGGTCATACCAATGGTCTAGCATCATACAAAATAAATGGGATACAGATGGGGACATCAAACTTGGAGAAAGACTTAGGCCCGGTTCACATTAGCGGTCGCCGTCCGGAATCGCCGTGCCGGAGCCGGACCGCATGCAGAACGGACGGAACGGACGCACGGCATAGCAATGAAAGCCTATGCGTCCGTTCACATGCGTCCGTTTCGTCCGGACCGGATCCGGACTCCGGCAAAAGACCCAACATGCGCTATTTTTTGGTCCGGCTCCTCCGGCAGCCGTATCCGGAGCGGAGCCGGACTGCACCATCCGGCCAATACAAACCAATGAGAACCGGAGAGCGCACAACACACTGGCTAAAAATCCGGATGTTCTACCCCACTTCCTATGCGTATTGAAGCGGCGATTTTGGATGGGGACACATGGGCAAGCATTTTGGAGTGGAGCAGCAGTGATTTTAACCTCTTGCCGACCGCGTCACGCCAGCAGGCGTGGCCGCGGCGGCAGCCCCAGGACCGCCTAACGCCAATTGGCGTAAAGTCCTGGGGCTCTGTTTTGCAGGAGATCGCGCGCAGGCTGCGCGCGCATCTCCTGCTTGGGGGGCGGAGCTCCGCCCCGCCTTCAGTCTCCGAGCGGCTATTGCCACTCGGGAGACTGTTAGACGGCGTGATCGCCGTCTATTTACTCTGTGCAGCGCTGCGATCAGCAGCAGCGCTGCACTGGGGACAGCCGTGTGACACGGCTGTCCCCCTGGGGGACAAGTGAGCGATCGGCTCTCATAGGCAGAAGCCTATGACAGCCGATCGCTGTAATTGGCCGGCTGTGGGGAGGGAGGGAGCGAGGGAGGGAAGGGATTTAAAGGAGTAGGGTTTTTTTTTTTTAAAAACGGCAACACAAATATTTATTAAAAAAAAAATAAACATGGGGGGAGCGATTAGACCCCACCAACAGAGAGCTCTGTTGGTGGGGAGAAAAGGGGGGGGGGAATCACTCGTGTGCTATGTTGTGCGGCCCTGCAGCTTGGCCTTAAAGCTGCAGTGGCCTTTTAAACTAAAAATTGCCTGGTCACTAGGGGGGTTTAGCCCTGCAGTCCTCAAGAGATGTTGGCAGTATGTTGGAGATGTTGGCAGTATGTCGGAGGTGGAGGTGAGTGCTTCACAGCGGAGGGCCTGATTCCACAGGTCCACCTTCTGCTGACCTCCCAGACCCCAACATTTTTATTCCTTTTCTACTATCTTTTGCCAAACGGATCCGGATCGCATCCTGATGAACACCTGATGCAAACTGACCGGATCCGGATCGGATCCGGATCAGAACCATACGGTTCCGATCCGGATCCGGTCCGGATCCAGTCAGGTCATCCGGTCCGTTTGGCAGAGAACCGCAAGTGTGAACGGGGCCTTAGGAGTACTCATCGACAATAAATTAAATTATCGTACTCAATGCCAAGCCGCTGCAGCTAAAGCTAATAACATTTTGGGATGCATTAAAAGGGAAATAAAAACTCAGGATGCTAGCATAATATTGCCCCTGTTTAACCACTTGAGGCCGCAGTGTTAAACCCCCCTAAAGACCAGGCTATTTTTCAAGAAATAGGCCACTGCAGCTTTAAGGCCTCACAGCAGGACTGCACAACTCAGCACACAAGTGATTCCACCCTCCTTTTCTCCCCACCAACAGAGCTTTCTGTTGGTGGGGTCTAATCACCCCCAGCTTTGTTTATTTATTTGCTATAAATATTTATTTTATTATTTTCTTAATAAATGTACTTATTTTTTTAATTATTTCCCTAGCCCCCCCTCCCCCCGCCAGCCAATCAGCGCGATTGGCATGATAGGCTTCAGCCTATCACAGCGGATTGCTTTTGTGCCACCAGAGGGGACAACCAAGTGACTGTCCCCTGTACAGCGCTGGCTTAGATCGCAGTGCTGTAGCGAGTAAATAGACAGCGGTTACGCCATCTAACAGTCTCCTAGCGGCGATCGCGGCTGGGGGACTGAAGGCGGAGCTCCGCCATCAGAGCGGTGATGTGCGCGCATCGGCACGCGTGATCCCCTGCAAACTCCACCGCAAGGACCTTATGCCAATCGGCGTTAGGCGGTCCTGTGGCTGCCGCCGCATCCATGCCAATTGGTCGTAAAATGGTTAACTCTCTAGTAGGGCCACATGTGAAATGTGGAATTCAGTTTTGGGCATAAATACATCAAAGGGCAATATAAAAGTTTGGCGAATTAGCTTTTTGTCCATAGGCTTTTACAAAGGACTAGGGTACATGATTTGCGCAGAGAGAAAAAACATTTTAGCCATTTATTTTAGAAAGGGCTCTTTACAGTAAGAGATTAAAATGTGGAATGCATTGCCACAGGAAGTAGTTATGGCAAATTCTATATCTGCATCTAAAGGGGGTGTAGATGCTTTCCTTGCGTTGAAAGACATCCATCGCTATAATTACTAGGTAATGCCCGGTGGTGTTGATCCAGGAATTTTATCTGATTGCCATCTGGAGTCGGGCAGGAATTTTTTCCCTTTTGAATTGGACCATGCCTTTTAAGGGTTTTTCGCCTTCCTCTGGATCAACAGGGATAGAGGAGGATGCAGGCTGGTGTTGTATTTTATTTTCTGGTTGAACTAGATTAGACTAGATAACTAGATATACTTTTTCAACCCATATAACTATGCAACTATTTGCAGGCAGAGATAGTATTAATACTCTCATTAAGCACAGCATAGAGTAAGGTTTAAATAAATAACACCTTAAGAGCAGTAATGTAGTCCTAGTGACTACTTAACAGTTATCGTATTGTAAAACATTTGGATAGAAGAGTGTGTGCCTCACCCCCCTCCCCCCCCCCCCTATGCAAAGTG